>NC_057800.1:78448308-78544629 GCF_018294505.1 Triticum aestivum
CCCTGCCGCTCGCTGGAGGTAGACCTCGCCGCCGCCGGTTTTTCTCGAAAACCCGATCAGTTTTCCATCGGGTTTGTTCGGTTTTTTTAGTTTCATTTTTTTAAATAGATCGGTTTTCCGGTTTATTTATTTAGCGAGCGTTCGCTCGGTCGTTCGTTTTAATGAACGCGTTCATCGTTTAGATCCAATTAACGAACGCCCGTTCATTAATCTGTTCGTCGTTTTCTTTTTCTCAGATTAAATCCGCGATTTTTCTGATCGCGGTTCCTAATCCGTTTTTCATTCTAGTATAACTTTTCGCTCGTTTATCGGAATCATGCGATTCAAGCGCCTGGAGTTTCATCTCAAAACCCTCTTTCCGTTTAACCAACTCAAACAAGTTTTTTCATGTGTAAAAATTGCCCTAGATCTAGAATAGTAAATGAAGCCTGTTTCTTTTGCCGTTTGTCTTTCGTTGCTTCGTTCGATTTGATTCTTTTTGCCAACCGGAGTTCTTAAGTTGAACTTTCTGGTTAGATCTCTTATTTGAGTTTTACCTGTGCATTAGTTGAGTACTCATTGTATACTTGTTTGTTTGCGATAGAGTACCCGGAGTGCGCCGCTTGCTACTTCGAATCGCTAGGTTTCCCGGATCATCAGCAAGGCAAGTAACACTTTGATCATACCTCCTACTACCCAGTTTTATTGCATTAGATCAATCCTCACACATTGCATGATTAGGATCTAATTAAATTGTGGGTTTGGGAAGTAGTTGAGGTAGTACCTATTACCTGTTTATTATCAAACCTTTGGGAGTTACTTCTACATTGCTTATTATGCTATGCTATGCTAGTAGACGTGGATTGGGTGAGTGTATCCGTGACAGATGTGAGATTGTTAAATTAATGGTTTATCTAAGGTGGCAACTTAAATACACATCTGGGTGGATTGAGGCACCTGGGTATTCCAGCGATTGCCTGTTTTCTTTTGGATCGCCACCAAGGCTCAAAGGGATCATGAGATTATTCATGCTAGAAACTTCCGTGTGCAGCCACAAGCTGCTATGGGCTCTAGCATAGTTGATTAAGTCGTGTGAACTCTTACAGTGGTAGACTAGCAGATGTAGGGGAAAGTAGGTGTAACGATCTACCCGATCGTAAGGTGCTAGCGCTTCTGA
Source organism: Triticum aestivum (assembly GCF_018294505.1). Lineage (NCBI taxonomy): Eukaryota > Viridiplantae > Streptophyta > Magnoliopsida > Poales > Poaceae > Triticum > Triticum aestivum. The sequence continues at coordinate 78,449,465 of NC_057800.1, forward strand.
AAGTCTATGTCTCGGTCATCCGTTTCTCAAACACCATGTAGTGCGAGAAATCAAACGGAGGCGATCGAGTCTTGTGGGGAAAAGTGCGCAAACTTCTGCAGAGTGTATAAACTAATCATGGTTAGTCGTGTCCCCGGTTATGGAAAACTTGAGTATCTAGTACCTGGATTATCATGTGAATCTCATCATGTTACTCTAAACTAATTTTGTTGGGCTTTAATGATGATGCTTAATTGGGATTGAGAGCGTGTCTACACTCTCAATGTTAAATAAAAGTTATTCCTTTGTAGTAGGGAAAAATTGGCTTTACACAAAACTGTAACCATAGAGCTTTCCACCAGCCAAATGTGCATGTAGTATAGCCTTATACTTTCATTGCTCTCTATGTGTTACATTGCCAGCATATTCCATGTGCAGACCCATTTTGGGCTGCAACGTTCATGTTGCAGACTTTTCAGACGATGATTAAGGTGTTTTTAGGTCGTGGTTCTATACTCAGTGATGCCGTTGGAGTTGATGGACTCACTTATCTTCCAAGCCTTCCGTTGTTATCGTTATTAGATGGCCTTAAGCCATATTTATTTTAATAAGCTCTCTTTTGAGGCACTCGATGTAATAACTGTGTGATTGCTACTCTGTTATAAATCCTTCAAGTACTGTGTGGTGTCAGCACTGCTGATCCAGGGATGACACCTGAGCACAGAGATTGGACCGTTTGAGGTCTGGTCGCTACATCTATATTCACCTATTATGTGTTAGGATCTGTTAACCCTGAAGTGACAATAATGGGGATACTTACCGGTGATGACCGTAGTTCAGGGAGTTCATGTATTCACTATGTGTTAATGCTTTGGTCCGGTACACTATTAAAACGAGGCCTTAATATCCCTTAGTTTCCACTAGGACCCCGCTGCCACGGGAGGGTGATAACCCACAAGTATAGGGGATCGCAACAGTTTTCGATAAGTAAGAGTGTCGAACCCAACGAGGAGCTAAAGGTAGAACAAATATTCCCTCAAGTTATATCGACCACCGATACAACTCTACGCACGCTTGACGTTCGCTTTACCTAGAACAAGTATGAAACTAGAAGTACTTTGTAGGTGTTATTGGATAGGTTTGCAAGATAATAAAGAGTACGTAAATAAAAAGTAGGGGATGTTTAGATAAAGAAACAATAAAGTAAATACAGCGAGTGTGTAAAAGTGGTGGTAGGAGTTGTGAAATTGCCCCTAAGCAATTGACTACTTTACTAGACCGGTAGCAAGTATTATGTGGGAGAGGCCACTGCTAGCATGTCATCCCTGACTTGGAATTCTATGCACTTATGATTGGAACTATTAGCAAGCATCCGCAATTACTAATGTTCATTAAGGTAAAACCCAACCATAGCATTAAGATATATTGGCCCCCCTTCAATCCCGTATGCATCAATTTCTATGCTAGGTTGAAGCTTGTGTCACTCTTGCCCTCCAATACATAGTCCTATCAACATACAACTAACCCTAGGGTGTGACCCACGTGCTCAATCATATGATGGGCACCAAAGGACAACAACATAACCACAAGCAAATTAAATCAATCATAGCAATTCATCAACCACAGATAGGACAACGAAAATCTACTCAGACATCATAGGATGGCAACACATCATTGGATAATAATATGAAGCATAAAGCACCATGTTCAAGTAGAGGGGACAGCGGGTTGCGGGAGAGTGGACCGCTGTAGATAGAGGGGGGAAGGTGATGGAGATGTTGGTGAAGATGGCAGAGGTGTTGGTGTAGATCGCGGTGATGATGATGGCCCCCGGCGGCGTTCCGGTTCCACCGGAAGCAAGGGGAGAGAGCCCCCATCCTTCTTCTTCTTCCTTGACCTCCTCCCTAGATGGGAGAAGGGTTTCCCCTCTGGTCCATGGCCTCCATGGCACGGGAGGGGCGAGAGCCCCTCCGAGATTGGATCTGTCTCTCTGTCTCTCTCTGTTTCTGCGTTCTCAGTTTCTTCCCTTTCACCGTTTCTTATATTCCCGGAGATCCGTAACTCCGATTGTGCTGAAATTTTGACATAATCTCTATCCGGATATTAGCTTTCTTGTGGAGAAAGAAGGGCACCAACTGCCTTACGGGTGGCCCACGAGGGTCAGGGGCGCGCCCAGGGGTCAGGCGCGCCCCCCTACCTCATGGCCACCTCGGGCACCGTCTCGCGTTGACTTTTCTTCCCAAAAATCATATATATTCCAAAAAAATCTCCGTCAGTTTTTATCCCGTTTGGACTCCGTTTGATATGGATATTCTGCGAAACAAAAAACATGCAACAAACAGGAACTGGCACTGGGCACTGGATCAATATGTTAGTCCCAAAAATGGTATAAAAAGTTGCCAAAAGTATATGAAAGGTGTAGAATATTGGCATGGAACAATCAAAAATTATAGATACGACAGAGACGTATCAGCATCCCCAAGCTTAATTCCTGCTCGTCCTCGAGTAGGTAAATGATAAAAAAGATAATTTTTGATGTGGAATGCTACCTAGCATAATCTTGATCACATATCTAATCATGGCATGAATATTAAGATACGAGTGATTCAAAGCAATAGTCTATCATTTGACATAAAAACAATAATACTTCAAGCCTACTAATAAAGCAATCATGTCTTTTCAAAATAACAAGGCCAAAGAAAGTTATCCCTACAAAATCATATAGTCTGGCTATGCTCCATCTTCACCACACAAAATATTCACATCATGCACAACCCCAATGACAAGCCAAGCAATTGTTTCATACTTTTGACGTTCTCAAACCTTTTCAACTTTCACGCAATACATGAGCGTGAGCCATGGACATAGCACTATAGGCGGAATAGAATATGATGGTGGAGAAGACAAAAAGGAGAAGATAGTCTCACATCAACTAGGCGTATCAACGGGCTATGGAGATGCCCATCAATAGATATCAATGTGAGTGAGTAGGGATTGCCATGCAACGGATGCACTAGAGCTATAAGTGTATGAAAGCTCTAACTGAAACTAAGTGGGTGTGCATCCAACTTGCTTGCTCATGAAGACCTCAGGCATTTGAGGAAGCCCATCATTGCAATATACAAGCCAAGTTCTATAATGAAAATTCCCACTAGTATATGAAAGTGATAACTCAAGAGACTCTCTATATGAAGAACATGGTGCTACTTTGAAGCACAAGTGTGGAAAAAGGATAGTAGCACTGCCCCTTCTCTCTTTTTCTCTCATTTTTTTATTTTTTTGTAGGCTTCTTTGGCCTCTCTCTTTTTTTTGAGGGGGGGGGGGGCTTCTTTGGCCACTTTTATTTTGATAACCTCACATGGGACAATGTTCTAATAATGATGATCATCACACTTTTATTTACTTACAACTCAATATTACAACTCAATATCTAGAACAAAGATATGACTCTATATGAATGCCTCCGGCGGTGTACTGGAATGTGCAATGATCTAGCATAGCAATGACATCAAAAAACGGACAAGACATAAAAACACCATGCTAGCTATCTTACGATCATGCAAAGCAATATGGCAATGAATGCTCAAGTCATGTATATGATGATGATGAAAGTTGCATTGCAATATATCTCGGAATGGATATGGAAATGCCATGATAGGTAGGTATGGTGGCTGTTTTGAGGAAGATATATGGTGGGTTTATGGTACCGGCGAAAGTTACGCGGTACTAGAGAGGCTAGCAATGATGGAAGGGTGAGAGTGCGTAAAATCCATGGACTCAACATTAGTCATAAAGAACTCACATACTTATTGCAAAAATCTATTAGCCATCGAAACAAAGTACTACACGCATGCTCCTAGGGGGATAGATTGGTAGGAAAAGACCATCGCTCGTCCCCGACCGCCACTCATAAGGAAGACAATCAATAAATACCTCATGCTCCAACTTCGTTACATAACGGTTCACCATACGTGCATGCTACAGGAATCACAAACCTCAACACAAGTATTTCTACAATCCACAACTACCCACTAGCATGACTCTAATATCACCATCTCTATATCGCAAAACTATTGCAAGGAATCAAACACATCATATTCAGTGATCTACAAGTTTTATGTAGGATTTTATGACTAACCATGTGAATGACCAATTCCTGTCATCTCTCCAAATAGATATAAGTGAAGCAAGAGAGTTCAATTCTTTCTACAAAAGATATGCCCACGCTCTAACAAATATAAGTGAAGCAAAAGAGCATTCTACAAATGGCGGTTGTCTATGTAAAGAGAAATAGGCAATCCAAACTTCAAATGATATAAGTGAAGCACATGAAGCATTCTATAAGGCCATACTCAAAAGATATAAGTGAAGTGCATAGAGCATTCTATAAATCAACCAAGGACTATCTCATACCAGCATGGTGCATAAAAGAAAAATGAAAACTAAATGCAAAAGACGCTCCAAGATTGCACATATCGCATGAACGAAACGAATCCGAAAACATACCGATACTTGTTGAAGAAAGAGGGGATGCCTTCCGGGGCATCCCCAAGCTTAGACGCTTGAGTCTCCATGAATTTTTACTTGGGGTGCCTCGGGCATCCCCAAGCTTGTGCTCTTGCCTCTCTTCCTTCTTCTCACATCGAGACCTTCTCGATCATCGAACACTTCATCCACACAAAACTTCAACAGAAAACTCGATAAGATCCGTTAGTATAATAAAGCAAATCACTACTCTAAGTACTGTTGCAAACCAATTCATACTTTGTTTTTGCATTGTGTCTACTGTAACATAACTTTTCCATGGCTTAATCCACTAATATAAATTGATAGTTTCATCAAAACAAGCAAACTATGCATCAAAAACAGAATCTGTCTAAAACAGAACAGTTTGTAATAATCTGAACATTCACCATACTTATGATACTTGAAAAATTCTACCAAAATTAGGAAAAATAAAAAAATTGTATAGGAAGACAGTGCAAAAATAATCAGAACTATTTGACATTCCAACTAAAAATGTAAAATCGCGCACTACAGCCAAATGTAAAACGGCGCCAGAAAAAGGTCTTGATAACCCACAAGTATAGGGGATCGCAACAGTTTTCGATAAGTAAGAGTGTCGAACCCAACGAGGAGCTAAAGGTAGAACAAATATTCCCTCAAGTTCTATCGACCACCGATACAACTGTACGCACGCTTGACGATCGCTTTACCTAAAACAAGTATGAAACTAGAAGTACTTTGTAGGTGTTGTTGGATAGGTTTGCAAGATAATAAAGAGTACGTAAATAAAAAGTAGGGGCTGTTTAGATAAAGAAAAAATAAAGTAAATACAGCGAGTGTGTAAAAGTGTTGGTAGGAGTTGTGAAATTGCCCCTAAGCAATTGACTACTTTACTAGACCGATAGCAAGTATTATGTGGGAGAGGCCACTGCTAGCATGTCATCCCTGACTTGGAATTCTATGCACTTATGATTGGAACTATTAGCAAGCATCCGCAACTACTAATGTTCATTAAGGTAAAACCCAACCATAGCATTAAGATATATTGGCCCCCCTTCAATCCCGTATGCATCAATTTCTATGCTAGGTTGAAGCTTGTGTCACTCTTGCCCTCCAATACATAGTCGTATCGACATACAACTTACCCTAGGGTGTGATCCATGCACACAATCATATGATGGGCACCAAAGTACAGCAACATAACCACAAGCAAATTAAATCAATCATAGCAATTCATCAACCACCGATAGGACAACGAAAATCTACTCAGACATCATAGGATGGCAACACATCATTGGATAATAATATGAAGCATAAAGCACCATGTTCAAGTAGAGGGGACAGCGGGTTGCGGGAGAGTGGACCGCTTTAGATAGAGGGGCGAAGGTGATGGAGATGTTGGTGAAGATGGCAGAGGTGTTGGTGTAGATCGCGGTCATGATGATGGCCCCCGGCGGTGTTCCGGTTCCACCGGAAGCAAGGGGGAGAGAGCCCCCATCCTTCTTCTTCTTCCTTGACCTCCTCCCTAGATGGGAGAAGGGTTTCCCCTCTGGTCCATGGCCTCCATGGCACGGGAGGGGCGAGAGCCCCTCCGAGATTGGATCTATCTCTCTGTCTCTCTCTGTTTCTGCGTTCTCAGATTCTTCCCTTTCACCGTTTCTTATATTCCCGGAGATCCGTAACTCCGATTGGGCTGAAATTTTGACATGATATCTATCCGGATATTAGCTTTCTTGCGGCGAAAGAAGGGCACCAACCGCCTTACGGGTGGCCCACGAGGGTCAGGGGCGCGTGCCCCTACCTCGTGGCCTCCTCGGGCACCGTCTCGCGTGGATTTTTCTTCCCAAAAATCATATATATTCCAAAAAAATCTCCATATGTTTTTATCCCGTTTGGACTCCGTTTGATATGGATATTCTGCGAAACAAAAAACATGCAACAAACAGGAACTGACATTGGGCACTGGATCAATATGTTAGTCCCAAAAACAGTATAAAAAGTTGCCAAAAGTATATGAAAGTTGTAGAATATTGGCATGGAACAATAAAAAATTATAGATACGACGGAGACGTATCAGAGGGTAGGACAAAAGATGTCAGGCAAGTTCTTTTCCATAAGCACGTATGACTATATTCGGAATGCATGCCTACATTACATTGATGAATTGGAGCTAGTTCTGTGTCACCCTAGGTTATGACTGTTACATGATGAACCGCATCCGGCATAATTCTCCATCACAGATTCATTGCCTACGAGCTTTCCATATATCGTTCTTCGCTTATTTACTTTTCCGTTGCTATTGCTATCATCACTAAAAAATACCAAAAACATTACTTTTGCTACCATTACCACTACTATCATATTACTTTGCTACTAAACACTTTGTTGCAGATATTAAGTTTCCAGGTGTGGTTGAATTGACAACTCAGCTGCTAATACTTGAGAATATTCTTTGGCTCCCCTTGTGTCGAAACAATAAATTTGGGTTGAATACTCTACCCTCGAAAACTATTGCGATCCCCTATACTTGTGGGTTATCAAGACTATTTTCTGGCGCCGTTGCCGGGGAGCATAGCTCTATTCTTTTGAGTCACTTGGGATTTATATCTGCTTATCATTATGAAGAACTTGAGAGATCCAAAAACCAAGATTTATCCCTCAACTACGAGGGGAGGTAAGGAACTGCCATCTAGATCTACACTTGATTCACCTTCTATTTTGAATAAGCTTGCGACACCTAAACCTGCTTCTGCTATTCGTTCTAATATGTCGCATGTTATTGATGATGCCACTTCTGCTATGCATGATACTTATGATGAAACTACTTCTATGCTTGATACTACTGTGCCACTTGGTGAATTTCTTGATGAACAACTTGCTAGGGTTAGAGAGAATGAAAATATTGAATCTAATAGTATTGATGAAAGTGATGATGAAGACTTGCCCGTTATTCCTAAGGGTTATGTTTTTGATAAAGAAGCTTCTTTAGATATTTTAGCTTGCAAAGATAGTTATGAACTTAAGAGGTTATTAGCTAAATGGAATAAGCAATCTCTAAATGCTAGGATGAAACCTGACCCTGCTTTTGCTACTTCACCTATCTTTGTTACTGATAAGGATTATGAATTCTCTATTGATCCTGATATAATTACTTTGGTTGAATCTGATCCTTTTCATGGCTATGAATCTAAAACTGTTGTGGCACATCTTACTAAATTAAATGATATAGCCACCCTGTTAACTAATGATGAGAGAACTCGCTACTTTTATATCCTTAAAATATTTCCGTTCTCATTAAAGGGTGATGCTAAGATATGGTTTAATTCTCTTGATCCTGGTTGTGTGCGTAGTCCCCAGGATATGATCTATTACTTCTCTGCTAAATATTTCACTGCTCATAAAAACAAGCTGCTTTAAGGGATATATATAATTTTGTGCAAATTGAAGAAGAGAGTCTCCCACAAGCTTGGGGGAGGCTTCTCCAATTACTTAATTATTTGCCTGATCATCCTCTTAAGAAAAATGAAATACTTGATATCTTTTATAATGGACTAATCGATGCCTCCAAAGATTACCTGGATAGTTGTGCTGGTTCTATTTTCAGGGAAAGAACACCGGATGAAGCTGAAATTCTATTGAATAATATGTTGACCAATGAAAATAATTGGACACTTCCTGAGCCAGCTCCCGAGCCTATTCCTAAACCAACTCCAAAGAAGAGGGGTATTCTATTTGTCAGTCCTGAAGATATGCAAGAGGCAAAGAAATCTATGAAAGAAAAAGGTACTAAAGCTGAAGATGTTAAGAATTTACCTCCTATTGAAGAAAAACACAGTCTTAATTTACCACATGTTGAAGAAACATATGATCTTAATCGATTACCTATTGGAGAAACTCATGGTCTTGATAACCCGACACAGGTAGTAAAGGTAAATTCTCTCTATAGATATGATAAAGCTGAAATCCCGTTTACTAAATTTGCTAGCCCATGCTTAGATGAGTTTGATAAATTTTGGTAGACAATTGAAATACAATTCAAATATGCTTGAACACTTGGGTGATTATATGGCTAATGTCAAAGGTGAACTTAAACTTATTAGTAAACATGCTTTTATGGTTACCACTCAAGTAGAACAAGTACTTAAAACTCAAAATGATTTGCTCAATGAATTGAATAGTAAGAATAAGGACTATGCTGTTAGAGTGGCTACTAGAACTGGTAAAATGACTCAGGGATCTTTGTATCCGGAAGGCCACCCTAAGAGAATTGAGCAAGATTCTCAAAGAAATAATATAGATGCACCTAGTCCTTCTAATAGGAATAAAAAGAAAAATGATAGGACTTTGCATGCTTCTAGTGAACCTATTTCTGAAACACCTGATAATCCAAATGATATTTCTATCTCTGATGCTGAAACACAATCTGGTAATGAACCTGAAACTAGTGATAATGTTAATGATAATGTTCATGATGATGCTCAACCTAGTAATGATAATGATATAGAAATTGAACCTGTTGTTGATCTTGATAACCCACAATCAAAGAATCAGCGTTATGGTAAGAAAGACTTTGTTGCTAGGAAACACGGTAAGGAAAGAGAGCCTTGGGTTCAGAAACCCATGCCTTTTCCTCCCAAACCATCCAAGAAAAAGGATGATGAGGATTTTGAGCGCTTTGCTGAAATGATTAGACCTATCTTTTTGCGTATGCGATTAACTGATATGCTCAAAATGAATCCTTATGCTAAGTATATGAAACATATTGTTACAAACAAAAGAAAGGTACCGGAAGCTGAAATTTCCACCATGCTTGCTAATTATACTTTTAAGGGTGGAATACCAAAGAAACTTGGAGATCCCGGTGTACCAACTATACAATGCTCCATTAAAAGAAACTATGTTAAAACTGCTTTATGTGATCTTGTAGTCGGTGTTAGTGTTATGCCTCTCTCTTTATATCGTAGACTTGATTTGAATAAGTTGACACCTACTGAAATATCTTCGCAAATGGCAGATAAATCAACTGATATAGCTCTCGGTATTTGTGAGGATGTGCCTGTTGTGGTTGCAAACATTACTATTTTAACGGACTTTGTTATTCTTGATATTCCCGGGAACGATAGTATGTCTATTATTCTTGGAAGACCCTTTTTGAATACTGCAGGGGCTGTTATTGATTGCACTAAAGGCAATGTCACTTTTCATGTTAATGGTAATGAGCATAGGGTACACTTTCCGAGGAAACAACCTCAAGTTCATAGTATCAACTCTATTGGAAAAATTCCATCGATTATATTTGGAGGTTTTGAATTTCCTCTTCCTACTGTCAAGAAGAAATATGATATTCTTATTATTGGGGATGTGCATATCCCTGTTGAGGTAACATAGTGTTATTCGAAATTTCTCCGGTTCCATGTTATTCGCAATGAGTTCGTTAAGAAGACTTGATCAACCTTGTTAGTGGATTCCTTTTGATGAGCATGAGATGGATGAAACTAGAAGGCACAACCTTCTGTACCCTACTTTTACTTTCTGTTATTTATTTTAAATAAAATAAAAATAGTATTTTATGTCTGTTATCTGAATTATCCGTGCAATATAAAAATACCCCAAAAATAAAAGTTCTCCAAATGCCCTAAAATTTAAATATGATTTTTTCTGGAATATTTGAGAATATTTGGCACTAAGAACATAGCAGGAGGAGCTGGCACCTGGCCACGAGGGTCAGGGGCGCGCCCTACCCTCTTGGGCACGCCCCCTGCCTCGTGGGCCCACGGTGGCCCCCTCCACTTATTCACACACTTTCTTCTTCCTCCCACATACACGAATATCCAGCTCAAGCTCAAGTTCTAGCTCATTTTGCTGCCATTTTCGATCTCCTTGCTCAAAGCACCTCTCACAAAACTGCTTGGGGAGATTGTTCCTTGGTATGTGACTCCTCCATTGGTCTAATTAGTTTTTGTTCTAGTGCTTTATTTATTGCAAATTTGTGTTGCCTAGGTGACCATGTTCTTGAGCTTGCATGTCAAATTTATATGGTTCCAAGTAGTTTTGATGCATGATATAGGCTCTAGGCACTTGTAGGAGTAGTTGCTATCAATTTTGCTGAGTTTGGTTCACTTTTATTTTGAAGTTACTAAAAATTTCAGAAAATTTTCAGAGGAAGAAATATGTTTAGGAAAATGTACCAACGGGGCTCTTCAAGGAACGCTCCAGTGCGTCCTTGTGAATGGCCTTCGGAAAGCTTTATGGATCGAGCGGGAATTAAGGAAGAATTTAATGCATATTTGCGTAATGCTGATCTTGTGAGCTTCGAGGAAGAAAAATGTCGTCACTACCACTATCTCACTAGTTCCTTTGTGAGGAGGTTTGAATTTTCATCTTCACGTAATTCTCCAACTATCCTGTTTGATCTTTATGAAAATTCTTACACTATGGACTTAGAGGATTTTACCATTGCTTGCAAACTTGCACAATGGGGTAGTATCAGGGAACCTCGCAAATCTGAATTTAGAGATTTTCTTGCTAGTATAACTGTGGGGGAATCTAGAGATATAACACAAGCTACCATAGGGAGCATTCATTTGCCTACTATACATTATTTTGCCCTCTTCATAGGTAGATGCATTAACGGTAAATATGAAGCATGTCACATGTGTGTCCCCGACCTCAGTATTCTTAGGAGTGCTGTGTTGGGAGATAAATCTTATAATTTGGGAGTCATTGTTGCATGTAGGTTGCATCTGAATAGATTTAATGGAGATTTTTTTGGTGGAATTTATGCAACCCGCTTAGCTGATTTTCTTGGTGTAACTATACGTAATGATGATATTGAATTACCTCCTGCTTACCTAGACTTTAATGCTATGGTTCACCATCAGTTTGTCGAGAGGAATGAATCACCTCTCCAGTATCGTTTAATCTTTAATAGACGTCATGTTGTCTGTATTACTCTCCCTGCTCCCGCCTTCTTTGATTATCAGGCAAAAGGAAGATATGGTATTACTAGAGAGGAGGCAGATGAGTACGAGAGGAGGGCGGAGGCCTCTCGTCGCCACGTTGCAGCTCAGGAGGCGATAGCCGCTGCATCGCAGTATGACCCCAACTATTATTATGGATATCCGCCAGGCCAACCATGGCCATAGACCAACTTAGGCCAAAAGCCTAAGCTTGGGGGAGTACGTATTTCTCACCGACATTATATTCATGTTCACGCACTCAATAATACTAGTTCCGGTGCTCATACTTTTTCATTGTAATTTCCATGCTAGTTTATTTTCCTTTTTATGCTTTCTTCTTGTGTGTTTAATAAACCTTAAGAAAAAAACCAAAAAAATTAATTGTAGCTTTTAATTAGTTTACTTTCCATGCTTATAGTAGTAATTAAAAAGAAAACCCAAAAAGATTTCCTGTTCTTCTTTTGCTTGTTGGGAGTTTTCCCGTGTAAATAGTTTTATTCCTATCCTTTTCTTTGGGGGTCGATAGGAGAAGACCATAATTAAATTGTAGAAGTACCTCTTATATGCATTATTGTTGATCTGACAAAAGAGCCCATATTGCCTTGTCTTCTCCTATTTATTGAATGCTTGTAGATTCCAGCTTAGTCCAATGCACGTGCACTATTATTATTATCCACATCGTTCGGTTGTGCAAGTGAAAGGCAATTATGAAGATATATGATGGACTGATTGAGATGAGAAAAGCTGGTATGAACTTGACATCTCTTGTTTTTGTAAATATGATTAGTTCATCGTTCCTGATTCAGCCTATTATGGATAAACATGTTTGCAATGACAACTAGAGATCATAGTTTCTTGTGCCATGCTTAATTATCAAGGAGCTTATAATGGTTTACCTTGCGTGCCAACATGCTATTAAAATGGTTGTGATGTGGTATGATAGGGTGGTATCCTCCTCTGAATGATTTAAGTGACTTGACTTGGCGCATGTTCACGCATGTAGTTGAAACAAAATCAACATAGCCTTCACGATATTTATGTTCATGGTGGATTATATCCTGCTCATGCTTGCATTCGGTGTTGATTAATTTTAATGCATGTTCATGACTGTTGTCGCTCTCTAGCTGGTCGCTTCCCAGTCTTTTTTTATCCTTCACTTGTACTAAGCGGGAATATTGCGTGTGCATCCAATCCCATAAACCCCAAAGTTATTCCATATGAGTCCACCATACCTACCTATATACGGTATCTACCTGCCGTTCCAAGTAAATTTGTATGTGCCAAACTCTAAACCTTCAAATAAATATCCTGTCTTGTATGCTCGAATAGCTCATGTATCAACTAGGGTTGTCTGTATCTTCCATGTTAGGCGGGTTATTCTCAAGAGGAGTGGACTCCGCTCCTCACTCACGAGAAAGTGGCTGGTCACCGGGATGCCCAGTCCCATGCTTTATGCAAATCAAATCAAAATAATTGCAAAAAAACTCCCCCTGGGACTCTTGTTAGTTGGAGGCACTCGTTGTTTCGAGCAAGCCATGGATTGATGCTTGTTGGTCGAGGGGGAGTATAAACTTTACCATTCTGTTTGGGAACCGCCTATATTGTGTGTAGCATGGAAGATATTGCCATCTCTTGGTTGTTATGTTGACAATGAAAGTATACCACTCAAAATATTATTCATCTCTATTTCAAAACCGAGCTTTGGCACCTCTACAAATCTCTGCTTCCCTCGGCGAATGGCCTATCTATTTATTTTCATGTTGAGTCATCATCTTCTTGTTAAAAAGCACTAGTTGGAGAGCACCGCTGTCATTTGAATTCATTACTATTAGTTTACATTGAGTATGACTTGACTGGATCTCTTTTACCATGAATTACAATGTCTAGTCAGTCCTTGATCTTTAAAGGTGCCCTGCATTTATGTTTTGCGGTCTCAGAAAGGGCTAGCGAGATACCATCTTGTTATATCATATTATGATTGATTTGAGAAAGTGTTGTCATCCGAGATTTATTATTATTGCTCGCTAGTTGATTATGCCATTGATATGAGTAAACTTGAGACCTGAGCATTATTGTGAATGTGGTTAGTCATAATCTTTGCTGAATACTTGAATGCTGGCTTTACAAATTTACAACAACAAGAGCAAACAGAGTTTGTAAAAGTTTTTCTTTATCACTTTCAGTTTATCAACTGAATTGCTTGAGGACAAGCAAAGGTTTAAGCTTGGGGGAGTTGATACGTATCTATCATATCTACTTTTCCAAACACTTTTGCCCGTGTTTTGGACTCTAACTTGCATGATTTGAATGGAACTAACCCAGACTGACGCTGTTTTCAGCAGAATTGCTATGGTATTATTTATGTGCAGAAACAAAAGTTCTCGGAATGACCTGAAACTTCACGGAACATCTATTCGGAAATAATAAAAAATCCTTGCAAAAGATGAAGACCAGGGGCCCGCCACCTGTCCACGAGGGTGGGGGCGCGCCCCCCTACCTCGTGGGCCCCTTGGAGCTCCTCCGACCTCAAGTCCAACTCTATATATTTGCTTTCGGGGAGAAAAAATCCGAGAGAAGGATTCATCATGTTTTATGATACGGAGCCGCCGCCAAGCCCTAAAACCTCTCGGGAGGGCTGATCTGGAGTCTGTTTGGGGCTCCGGAGAGGGGAATCCGTCGCCATCATCATCATCAACCATCCTCCATCACCAATTTCATGATGCTCACCGCCGTGCGTGAGTAATTCCATTGTAGGCTTGCTGGACGGTGATGGGTTGGATGAGATTTATCATGTAATCGAGTTAGTTTTGTTAGGGGTTGATCCCTAGTATCCACTATGTTCTGAGATTGATGTTGCTATGACTTTGCTATGCTTAATGCTTGTCACTAGGGCCCGAGTGCCATGATTTCAGATCTGAACCTATTATGTTAGCATCAATATATGAGAGTTCTTGATCCTATCTCGCAAGTCTATAGTCACCTATTATGTGTTATGGTCCGTTAACCCTGAAGTGACAATAATCGGGATACTTACAGGTGATGACCGTAGTTTGAGGAGTTCATGTATTCAATATGTGTTAATGCTTTGGTCCGGCACTCTATTAAAAGGAGGCCTTAATATCCCTTAGTTTCCACTAGGACCCCGCTGCCACGGGAGGGTAGGACAAAAGATGTCATGCAAGCTCTTTTCCATAATCATGTATGACTATATTCGGAATACATGCCTACATTACATTGATGAATTGGAGCTAGTTCTGTGTCACCCTAGGTTATGACTGTTACATGATGAACCGCATCCGGCATAATTCTCCATCACCGATCCATTGCCTACGAACTTTCCATATATTGTTCTTCGCTTATTTACTTTTCCGTTGCTATTGCTATCATCACTACAAAATACCAAAAACATTACTTTTGCTACCGTTACCTTTTGCTACCATTACCACTACTATCATATTACTTTGCTACTAAACATTTTGCTGTAGATATTAAGTTTCCAGGTGTGGTTGAATTGACAACTCGGCTGCTAATACTTGAGAATATTCTTTGGCTCCCCTTGTGTCGAATCAATAAATTTGGGTTGAATACTCTACCCTTGAAAACTGTTGCGATCCCCTATACTTGTGGGTTATCAGTGGACTTGCTGAAAAGCTCTTTTATTGACTCTTTCCAATGTTATGATAAATTGCAATTGCTTCAAAGACTGAGATTATAGTTTGCTAGTTTTCAATGAAGTTCCTGATTCATACTTTACATTGTGAATAGATTGTTACTTTAGCATAAGAAATCATATGACTATATATATGTTGCTATTCTAATAATGACCATGATGCCCTCATGTTCGTATTTTTATTTTATCAACACCTCTATCTCTAAACATGCGGACATATTTTTCGATTTCAGCTTCCGCTTGAGGACAAACGAGGTCTAAGCTTGGGGGAGTTGATACGTTCATTTTGCATCATGCTTTTATATCGATATTTATTGCATTATGGGCTGTTATTACACATTATGTCACAATACTTATGCCTTTTCTCTCTTATTTTACAAGGTTTGCATGAAGAGGGAGAATGCTAGCAGCTGGAATTCTGGGCTGGAAATGGAGCAAATATTAGAGACCTATTCTGCACAACCCCAAAAGTCCTAAAACTCCACGAGAGTCAGTTTTGGAATATATGAAAAATATTGGGCTAAGAAAGCACCAGAGGGGGCCACCCACCATCCACGAGGGTGGGGGGCGTGCCCTACTGTCGAGGGAAGCTGATCCACCAACACCTATGGGGACCGGGCCCCTTTCGGTTCGGTGGGAGGCGGAGAGCGCACAAAGAGCGGATCGAGGCAGTACACGCGAGCAGTTTTTACCCAGCTTCGGGCCGCACGGATGCGTAAAACCCTACTGCTACTTGTTTGTGTGTATTGAATTCTTGCTCAGGAGCGATGGACGCTGCCCGACCGAGCGTGAGAGTGTTCCTGATGTTTCGAATGAGTCCAACCCCTTCTACGTTGCGCTTGGGCCTCCTTTTATACTTTCAAGGGGTCACCGACAGGTGGCAACATAGACTAGAAGGGTAAAAATGGAAAAGGATGCGGTAGGTGCAGCTACCGGTACTGTGGACACAGTGCACCCTACCTAACTCTGACGGCAGGGGACAAGGTCATTGAATGCCCGTCTGAGTTGCCTAAACAGTGCAAAAAGTGACCGTTAGGAGCGCCACCATTTGCCACGATGGCCTTCTCTTCATCTCCGCTTGCCACCGCGTACCCCTGGCTGCACAGGCTCCCGCCACGCGCCCCTGAGGAAGCCTCATGGCGACACGCGGGTGGGTGCGCTGGAGCGTGGGTACAGAGTGGCAGCGGGCCCCCGACGAGTACCTTGTCGGGGTCGTCGTCTTGTCGAGTCCAGAAGCTTGTCGCTCACCGGACCTTGCCGGGACGTGCGGCGCGTCGCGGCAAGCTTTCTTGGTATGCCTTGAGTGGCCTTCCCGGCAAGCTCCTCTTGCCGGGGCCTTGGTTGGCCTTCCCGGCAAGCTCCTCTTGCCGGGGCCTTGGTTTGAGTACTTTGTTCTTGAATGGTCTTCAAGGGAACCACGGAGGGTCTTGGTGGTCACCCGGCAAGCCTTGCCGCGGGATGCTGCGACCGCCCGTGCACAAGTTCGGGGTACTAGGGTACCCCTACTCTAGTACACCGACAGGAGCCCCCGGGCCTGGGCCAGACACGGTGCCGACCGCTGTTGGGCCAGGCCCAAAACAGTGCACGGGCACGCGCGGCCTAGGTCACGCCGCATATCTCCCTGCTCCCACCGCGCACGCCCAGAACGGCACGCGTCAAACGCGGCGTCGTGGGTGACGCGGGCAGCCTGCGCGGGGCTAAGCCCCTCGAGCATGCGTCAGGCCACGATGATGGGGACGGTTCACGCCCTCCTCCCTAAACGGAGGTAGGCGTGGAGGCGTGGTGCATTTACTGGACGGGGCCGGTGCGCGATTTTCGGGACGTCCACTCCTCGCGATCACGAGGCGGAGCGAGGCCGCCTCATCCGTCGCCTTGGTTCTGCATCCCCGCCACGCGGCTCCCATGCGCTTGGGGTCGTGGACGGTGGAAGTGGGAAACTGGGCCGTCGCGAGCAGAGGCAGCGGGTTGGCCCTGACTCCCTGCTCTTCCCGTGCCTTGATTCGCTGAGCGGGGCGGCCGAGCCCCCACCTCGCTCCTTTATAAAGAGCGGGAGGGGAGCACAGAAACCCGCACTCTCTCATCTCCTCCTTTCTTCAGCTTCTGCTCCCCTTTCTCTCATTTGCCATGGAGAAAGGGAACCCAGGCCCTTCATCGGTGGCGGCGAGGGTCGCCGCCAGACAGCGCACCTCTCCCTCTCCCGCGCCCGTAGTGGCAGAGCCAGCCATGAGGGGAAGAGGGAGGGGGCGAGGTCGCGGACGAGGTCGAGGACGAGGTCGAGTCGCTCGGGGAAGAGGCGGGCGGGGCGGCGCGCCAGCTTCGCCTCCGTCGGCGGCTCCTCCCCCAACGGCGGTCCATATAGGGGACGACCCTTGCGAGTTCTTCGTCAAGCTGCGCCGGGCGCCTCGTCGTCGCCTCCGGCTTCCAGCTCCGTTTGCAAGCGCGATGGAGTTGGACCCGCCCGAGACACTGAGACTGCACATGAGGGGCTGTGGGATCAGCGGCACGCGAGTCCGCGTTGTATTCCCAGCCCCTAATGTGATGTATCTTGATCGAGGATGGAAGACGTTCGCCCATATCCACAGCCTGATGGAGGGGTTTACCCTCCATTTTAAGTTGATGGAGGGCGATCTCCTCTCCGTCAAGGTCTTCGGGTGCTTCGGCACTTGGCGAAGTGCTGCGTGGACAGCTCCTCCGATAGCGAAGGCTCCTCCTCGAGCGAGAGTGACGAGGAGGAGAGCGACAGCGACGATGAGGGTAGCGGGCGGCGGGATGGCGGATCCGACTAGGCGTTGGGCGCTGCTTCGCGCGGCACCGGCGACCCCATCATCCGTGTCGCCGGCTCCTTGAACTCCCCGGGGTCGTCTCCTTGGGCGGCTGGCGTAGGGAGGCTGCGAAAGGGGAAGAGGGCTGGCGACAAGGCCGTCAGGTCGGAGTACGAGGGCGTGGTGCCCTCGACAGCGTGCTGACGTCCTGCCGCCCCGTCTTCGAGCCCCGCTTCCAGCGCCGCCATCGCCGTCCAGCCTTCGGACGGCCCCCGGGATGTTCTCTTGGTGTCTTCTGGCACCCGTAGCTCGCCTAGGCGCTCCTTTTGTCCTTTTCGCCTCCTTGACCTGCCTCCTGAGGAGAGGGACAGGAAAGGGATTATGGGCATCTTATCTTTTTAATTTGTAAGCCTTCGGGCCTTAGCTGTATCTAAAACTTGTAATCCTCTCTTTCATGTTTTCATCCTCTATGGACTGTACCTGAGTGGGATGTTTTTTAATGAAAAGGGGATGCTTGCCTGGTTATTTGTCTCGCGGGTTGAACCCACGCCAAGGAGCAAATCCTTGGTATCCCTCGGACAGACATTTCATCTCCCGGCAACAGGCCCTGCCGCCTTCCCACGTCGCTCAACCTTTCTCATGCCTTTGACAGAGGCGGGAACGAGGTGGGTGCGGTCTCCTCGTTTCATCCCTTTGCTGCCGCGACTACGACCAAACTTGGCCCCGGGAACGAGCCCCAGGGCCTAGAGTTGAGAGAGCACGGCAGTTTTCGGGAAGAAACGCGGTTTCGCATTCCCCAGTCCATAAGAGGATGCATGACGAGGGATGAAAGACTTATCTGATATTGCAGCCCCCGGCAACTCTGGTTTGCCGTGGACGATTCTTGGCACTCGCAGCCCCCAGCGATACTGGCTTGCCGGGGCCCAGGTGCCGGCACTGACAGTCATGTCATGGGAACACTTTATTAGAGGCGCGACAAGTTATTTTTGTAATATAACTCTATCTTAGGCAAAAAATTGATGTGTTACTTCCTTTACTCGACTCTTGGCTTTGTATGGTTCTGCCCTACGCTTTCTAGGAAAACTTGCCGGTGTAGGCACCCTTGCCGCGAGCGCCGAGTGCGGAACTTCAGCAGCCTGCTGGCGGGGTCGCTACCGACAAGCAACCTTGTCGCAACTAGTTGCAGCTCACTTAAGTTGTTGAGCGGACTCGAAACAAAGTAAGGGCGCATCTAGCTACGAGTTGGTTCCTCCGCGCACAGGTTTTCCATACAAAGCACGGTCGTTCAAGGAAAATAACTCAAAAACTTAAAAAAACTAATTGCTCAAACTTTAGCAACTTAGCTTTTCTGTCATCTGCTTCCCGGCAAGGAGAAACTTTCTTGAACGGCCTGGTCCACACCATTATCTTCTCCTTCCCCCCCCCCCCGGTAAACCTTGTGGGCGAGGGAACCTTCCTTCTTTTGAGAAAGAAATAGAGAAATAAAGTAATGATATGGAGCCTTGGGCTCGTTATCGCTTACCGGGGTCTGGTGCTGCACAAAGTGTCAGATAACATATGCGAAAAAGGATTATAGCATAAAAAAACTGACAAGATGTGCGGGGCACATGAACTTTACTGGTGCACGGGGTCTGCGCCCGGCTTTGTACAAAGGATTACATGCAACAGCGGCAAGACTTGTACAAAAGGTGGTTGCCGGAAAAGCTTCTGGCAACCGCGCCCTACGGGTAAAACTTACGAAGATGTTCAATGTTCCAGGAGTTGCTCACCGGAATGCCATCTTCAGTCTCAAGGCGGACAGCGCCGGGCCTAGTGACTCGTTTCACCCGATAAGGGCCTTCCCACTTCAGCGTCAACTTGTTGGAATTCTTGGCGGACTGAACACACCGAAGAACAAGGTCGCCTTCCTCGAAGCTCCTGGCATTAACTTTGCGGCTATGGTAGCGACGCAAAGCTTGCTGGTAGCGAGCGACTCGCACAACAGCCTGAAGACGGTCTTCCTCAAGGAGCAGCGCGTCATCTTGGCGCAGCTGCTCTTGCTCGAGCTCATCATAAGCGAGCACTCGAGGTGACCCGTAAACGAGTTCCGTGGGGAGAACTGCCTCTGCTCCATAGACTAGAGCGAAGGGTGTCTGACCAGTGGCTCGATTTGGCGTCGTCCTGATCGACCAAAGAACCACCGGCAGCTCCTCGATCCAGTTTCTCCGCACTTGTGCAGCCTGTCGAAAGTTCTGGTCTTGAGGCCTCGCAGCACTTCAGCATTTGCCCTCTCCGCTTGACCGTTGCTTCTTGGATGAGCAACAGAAGCGAAGCAGACCTTGGCGCCAAGATCTTGGACGTACTGCATGAAGGTGCGGCTCGTAAATTGCGTGCCGTTGTCGGTGATGATCCTGTTAGGGATCCCGAAACGGCAAACAATCGACCTGAAGAACTTGACTGCTGACTGTGCTGTCACCTTCCTCACTGGTTCCACTTCCGCCCACTTTGTGAACTTGTCGATGGCGACGTACAAGAACTCAAAGCCCCCGACAGCTCGGGGAAAGGGGCCGAGGATGTCGAGCCCCCAGACCGAAAATGGCCAGGATAAAGGGATCGTCTGGAGAGCTTGAGCTGGCTGGTGTATCTGTTTGGAATGGAACTGGCACGCTTCACACTTGGTTACTTGTGCAGTTGCATCCTGGAGGGCTGTCGGCCAGAAGAAACCTTGTCGGAATGCTTTGCCGGCAAGTGCTCTTGCACCAATGTGGTGACCACATATGCCTCCATGTATCTCTGCCAACAGCTGTTGTCCATCTTCCCGGCGAATGCACTTCAATTTCACACCGTTGAGTCTTATTATGTACAGTGTGTTGTCGACAAACTTGTACATACTTGACTGTCGGGCTACTCTTTCCGCTTCTTCTTGCTCTTCGGGAAGCTCTCCTATCTGAAGGAAACGGACAATCTGCTGCGCCCATGCTGGAGCTTGTGGCTCGACAACAAGGACTAAAGGCATATCTGTTGCTGCGGGAACATCCACTTCCACGGCAAGAACCTGCGGCTCTGCCAGAGCGTGATTCTCCCCGACAAGCTTGCCGGAGCAAGACTTGTCGGGAGCGTCTGCTTCAACGAAACAAGCCATAAGGCTTGCCGGAGCAAACTGCTCCTCAGCACTCTTGGCGTCTATCTTGGGGACCTTCTTGGCGGCGGCTTCGGGAAGCTCTGCCGGAAAGTAGTCACCAGAAACCAACTTCCTCTTCTTATTCTGTCCAGTTGATGGTGTCACGGATGGTTGAGTCAGCTTGAGCACAAAGATCCCTGGTTCCACAGGCAACTTTAGTGCAGCACACTTTGACAGGCCATCAGCAATGTCATTCTGAGCTCGTGGAACGTGTTCCATTTGCAGGCCGTCAAAGTGTGCTTCTAGCTTCCTCAGTTCATCAACATAAGCTTCCATCAATGGACTCTGGTAGTTCTTGTTCACTTGGCGGACGACAAGCTGCGAGTCACCCCTCACAATGAGTTTCTTGATCCCAAGGTCAGCTGCGATTCTGAGTCCGGCAAGCAAACCTTCATACTCTGCGGTATTGTTCGTTGCTTGCTCCTTGGGAAAATGCATCTGCACTACGTACTTGAGGTGCTCTCTGGTGGGTGCGATAAGCAGCACGCCTGCACCGGCGCCTTGCAGCGAGAAGGCACCATCAAAGTACATCAGCCACTCTTTGCTTGTCTCCTTGACGGGGATGCTCGTCTCTGGAATTTCTCCGTCTGGGGTTGGCGTCCACTCTGCTATGAACTCTGCCAATGCCCTGCTTTGGATCGTTGCAGTGCTCTCAAACTTGAGGCCAAAGCTTGACAGTTCCAATGCCCACTCGACAATCCTGCCTGTTGCTTCTGGATTCTGCAGTATCCTCTTTAGTGGAAAGCGAGTGACAACTGTGATCTCGTGTGCCTGGAAGTAATGGCGCAGCTTTCTCGAGGCCATGAGAAGGCCGAAAAGCAATTTTTGCACACCAGAGTACCTCGACCTAGCCCCCTGGAGAAGGGAGCTGACAAAGTAAACTGGGCGCTGCACCATCTTCTTCTGCACCTCCTTGCACGTCTGCGCAGATTCATCTTTGTCGGGACCAGAGCTTGTCGGAGAAGCCCCCTGCTTGTCGCTGGATTCACTTGTCGCGGTCGCTGGCTCATCATCCGCCTCCCTCTCCGCTACTAATGCAGCACTAACCACTTGATTGGTTGCTGCCATATATAGCAGCAACTTCTCTTGTGGCTTAGGTGCGACAAGTATTGGAGTGGAGGACAGGTATCTCTTCAAGTCCTGCAGCGCGGCCTCCGCTTCCGGAGTCCATTTCATTGGACCTGCCTTTTTCAATATTTTGAAAAACGGCAGGGCACGCTCAGCAGACTTAGAGATAAACCTGCTGAGAGCAGCCACGCAACCGGCAAGCCTTCGCACATCCTTGACGCGCTTCGGTGCTTCAATCTGCTCGATGGCCTTGATCTTGTCGGGATTGGCTTCAATTCCCCGCTGAGACACAAAGAACCCGAGAAGCTTGCCGGAAGGGACTCCAAACACGCACTTCTCGGGGTTGAGCTTGAGGTTGATCTTGCGCAGATTTGCAAAAGTTTCATCTAGATCTTGAATCAGAGTAGCCTTGCTTTTGCTCTTGACCACTATATCATCCATGTAGGCTTCCACATTTCTGTGTATCTGTGGCTCAAAAGCGACATGGACTACCCTTGCAAATGTTGAACCAACATTCTTCAACCCAAAGGGCATCCGTACAAAACAGTATGTACCGCAAGGGGTGATAAATGTGGTTTTTTCCTCATCCTCTTCTGCCATGAAGATTTGATGATACCCTGAATATGCATCAAGAAATGAAAGCAAATCACATCCAGCTGTGGAGTCAACAATCTGGTCAATGCGCGACAAGGGAAATGGGTCTTTGGGACAAGCTTTATTGACATCAGTGAAGTCTATACAAAGCCTCCATTTCCCGTTCGCCTTGAGCACGACTACAGGATTGGCCAACCACGTGGGATGGAGCACTCCTCTGACAAGGCCTGCTGCTTCCAATTTCCTGATCTCTTCTGCAATGAACTCTTGGCGCTCCACTGCTTGCTTCCTGACTTTCTGCTTGACGGGCCGAGCATGAGGACAGACGGCTAGGTGGTGCTCGATTACTTTCCTGGGAACACCGGGGATATCAGACGGTTGCCATGCAAACACGTCGACATTCGCCCGCAGGAAAGCAATGAGCGTGCTTTCCTATTTGGGGTCAGGCGTGGCACTGATGGTGAAGGTACCACCAGTGCCGTCCTCCTTGGCAGACACCTTCTTGGTCTCGGGTGGAGCTGCCATCGTCTTTTTGCACTTGCCGGTGGAGCTCGATGGTGCGTCCTCGACGGTAGCGCAGCACTCCGAAGAGGTGCGCTTGCCGGAGTGGGCATCAGAGCTCTTGCCGGACTTTGTCTTCTTCTTCCCCCCGGGAGCTTCAGCGGCAAGTGTGTTGCGATCAGCTGCGGCTGCTGCTTCCCGGTAGATCTTGTCGGCGCAGATAAGGGCATCCTTCTTGTCGCCGGGGACAGAGATGACACTTATCGGGCCTGGCATCTTGAGCATGTTGTATGCATAGTGAGAGGCTGCCATAAACTTGGCGAGCACTGGACGACCAAGGATCCCATTGTAGGGCAATGGAAAATCGGCAACGTCAAACGTGACCCTCTCAGTTCTGAAATTCAGCTCGCTGCCAAATGTGACCGGCAGCGTGATCTTCCCCTTCGGCTTGCTCCTTCCCGGGTTGATTCCTTGGAATGTGCCAGTCTCTTCGAGCTCGCTGTCAGGGATCTGGAGTTTCTGAAGGACCGCGGAGGAGATCAGATTCAAGCCGGCCCCGCCGTCAACTAGCATCTTCGTGACCTTGAGGTTGCGGATAGTTGGTGAAACCAACATCGGCAAGCACCCGACCGCAGTTACGCGATCAGGGTGATCCTCAATGTCGAAGATGATAGGCGTGCTGGACCATTTCAGAGGCTTGCGTGACTCTATGGATGGCTCTGCTGCAATTACTTCCCGCATCCACTGCTTGAGTTGGCAGTGCGAAGTATGCAGAGAGGCGCCACCGTCAACGCACAGGACCTCTGTGGCTTTCTGAAATTCCTGCTCGTCGGCCTCGTCATCATCCATGTCTTCGTCGTCGTCGTCATCTTCATCCTTCTCGTGGCCGCGGGGAGGTCTGTCTCCTTGCCATTGCTTGGCCTTGCCGCGGCGTCCTCCTCGGCCGGGACGTTTCTTGCCGGATCCACCAGTTCCTTCCTAGGCCTTCTCTTTGTCGCACCGCTCGTACTCAGCTTTCTGTTGCTCAACAAGCTGTTCGACTTTCTTGCAGTTCTGGAGATCGTGACCCTTGGTGCGGTGAATCTTACAATACTGCTCGCCGGAGCTGTCCTGCTTGTCGGCGGCCGCCACAGGCTGGGCCTCCTTGTCGGAGCCACCAGCTTTAGCTTCCTTGGCGCCACCTCCGTTGCCGGTCTGCTCGACAGCTAGCACTTCCTTGCCCTTTTTCCTTCTGTTGTTCCGCCGCCGGCCTTTCCTTGTCGGGGCGGCATCCTCACTGTCGGATCCTCCTGCTCCTGTACTCTCTCCGGGGAGCCTCCTCCCCTCTTCAGCGTGTGCACACTTGTCGGCCAGGGCGTAAAGCTCGCTGACGTCTCTGATCTTACACATCGCCATCTCCTCCCTCATCCTTCGGTTTCGCACGTTCTGATGGAACGCGCTGATGATCGCGGCGGGGTGGACGTCTGGGATGTTGTGCTGTACACGGCTGAATCTCTGAATGTACTTGCGCAGTGGCTCTCCTTCCTTCTGGGCAAGCAGATGAAGATCGCTCTCTTGGCCATGTGGCTTGTGGCCGCCTGTAAAGGCGCCGACAAACTGATGGCATAAATCTGCCCAAGAGGAAATGGAATTGTCCGGCAAGTGCATGAGCCAGGACCTGACGTTGGGCTTGAGTACCAGCGGGAAGTAGTTGGCAAGGATCTTGTCGTCCAGTCCCCCGGCAGCCTGCACCGCGATGGTGTAGATGCTGAGAAACTCCGACGGATGCGTCTTGCCATCGTACTTCTCTGGTACATCTGGTTTGAAATTCTTTGTGCTGGGCCACTGGACTTGCCGCAGCTCACGGGTGAACGCAGGACAACCTACCGCGTACGGCAGATCGCCTGGTTCCCCTGGCGCATGCATGTCAACAGAGGGCCCGGCGCGCTTGTCGGATTGACGTCGCGCTTCTCTTTTGCGCTCGATGGGGGTTCGAGCGTCTTCTTGTTGTCGTTCATGGAGAACTTGGCGCTGGTCGCGACGAGCTCGTGGGTCCGACGACGCGGTGGAGCCGCTATCGGGGTGGACCCGGCGAGTCGGCGATTTTGGCCTTCGTAGTGGAGAGTGCATGGAAGTCGCACCTCCCCCGGTCTTGTTGCCATCGGCTCGCGTCCGGCTATCCTGTCGCGGCAGCGAGGTGCTTGGTTGCCGCGCAGTGTCGCCGTTCGCGAAGCCGATGAGGCTCTGGATAATGGCCCTCCATTCGTCGGTCTTGTCCGCCGTCGGAGGATAGTCTAGGAGCAGTTGAGCTTGCGCCAAGGCTTCTGCTGGAGTGGTGGGCGGCGGAGGTGAACGATGCGAGGAGTGGGGCGTGCTCGGACTCCTAACCACTTTAGAAGGAGCAGTGCCCCGTCCAGGCGACCGTACTTCGCTCGAGCCAGCATGTTGACGTGCATGTTGGTCTTGAGCGCCACGAGAACCACCAGCTTGATCTTGGCCCAGCGGACGTATGGCGCTGCGAACGCCATGACGCTGCTGGTCCCGCGCCTCCTGAGAGGGACACGGTGCGCGCATGGACGCCGAGGCCTGTGCCGCCTTGTCCTTGGACTTGGCCGCACTGAGGGCTCCCTCGTCGACGCCCATTCTTCCGTCGGCGTCCACTCCACCACCCGTTTGCTCCGGAGGCGGTGAAAGCGACGCAGACGGAACAGCCGCCTCCGAATCCTTCTTCTTCGGTGGCATGTCGATGAAGACGATGAAGATTTAGCTCGCGTGCATGCCGGATCGGGTTCGCACAATCTCGACGCCCCTTACCTGGCGCGCCAAAGATGTCGGGGGAAGCTGATCCACCAACACCTATGGGGACCGGGCCCCTTTCGGTTCGGTGGGAGGCGGAGAGCGCACAAAGAGCGGATCGAGGCAGTACACACGAGCAGTTTTTACCCAGCTTCGGGCCGCACGGATGCGTAAAACCCTACTGCTACTTGTTTGTGTGTATTGAATTCTTGCTCAGGAGCGATGGACGCTGCCCGACCGAGCGTGAGAGTGTTCCTGATGTTTCGAATGAGTCCAACCCCTTCTACGTTGCGCTTGGGCCTCCTTTTATACTTTCAAGGGGTCACCGACAGGTGGCAACGTAGACTAGAAGGGTAAAAATGGAAAAGGATGCGGTAGGTGCAGCTACCGCTACTGTGGACACAGTGCACCCTACCTAACTCTGACGGCAGGGGACAAGGTCATTGAATGCCCGTCTGAGTTGCCTAAACAGTGCAAAAAGTGACCGTTAGGAGCGCCACCGTTTGCCACGATGGCCTTCTCTTCATCTCCGCTTGCCACCGCGTACCCCTGGCTGCACAGGCTCCCGCCACGCGCCCCTGAGGAAGCCTCATGGCGACACGCGGGTGGGTGCGCTGGAGCGTGGGTACAGAGTGGCAGCGGGCCCCCGACGAGTACCTTGTCGGGGTCGTCGTCTTGTCGAGTCTAGAAGCTTGTCGCTCACCGGACCTTGCCGGGACGTGCGGCGCGTCGCGGCAAGCTTTCTTGGTATGCCTTGAGTGGCCTTCCCGGCAAGCTCCTCCTGCCGGGGCCTTGGTTGGCCTTCCTGGCAAGCTCCTCTTGTCGGGGCCTTGGTTTGAGTACTTTGTTCTTGAATGGTCTTCAAGGGAACCACAGAGGGTCTTGGCGGTCACCCGGCAAGCCTTGCCGCGGGATGCTGCGACCGCCCGTGCACAAGTTCGGGGTACTAGGGTACCCCTACTCTAGTACACCGACACCTACCCCCCTAGCCGCGCCCCTTGCCTCGTGGGCCACCTGGCAGGCCCCTGGTGCCCATCTTCTGGTATAAGGTGTCTTTTGCCCTGGAAAAAATCAGAAGGAAGCTTTCGGGACGAAGCGTCGCCGTCTCGAGGCGGAACCTTGGCGGAACCAATCTAGGGCTCCGGCGGAGCTGTTCTGCCGGGGAAACATCCCTCCGGGAGGGGGAAATCGTCACCATCGATCCTATCATCGAGAGGGGGTCAATCTCCATCAACATCTTCACCAGCACCATCTCCTTTCAAACCCTAGTTCATCTCTTGTATCCGATATTTGTCTCAAAACCTCAGATTGGTACCTGTTGGTTGCTAGTAGTGTTGATTACTCCTTGTAGTTGATGCTAGTTGGTTTATTCGGTGGAAGATTATATGTTCGGATCCTTTATGCATATTAATACCCCTATGATTATGAACATGAATATGATTTGTGAGTACTTACGTTTGTTTTTGAGGACATGGGAGAAGTCTTGCTATAAGTAGTCATGTGAATTTGGTATTCGTTCGATATTTTGATGAGATGTATGTTGTCTTTCCTCTAGTGGTGTTATGTGAACATCGACTACATGACACTTCACCATTGTTTGGTCCTAGGGGAAGGCATTGGGAAGTAATAAGTAGATGATGGGTTGCTAGAGTGACAGAAGTTTAAACCCTAGTTTATGTGTTGCTTCGTAAGGGGCTGATTTGGATCCATATATTTCATGCTATGGTTAGGTTTACCTTAATTCTTCTTTCGTAGTTGCGGATGCTTGCGAGGGGTGTTAATCATAAGTGGGATGCTTGTCCAAGGAAGGGCAGTACCCAAGCACAGGTCCACCTACATATCAAATTATCAAAGTAGCGAACGCAAATCATATGAGCATGATGAAAACTAGCTTGACGATAATTCCCATGTGTCCTCGGGAGCGCTTTCCTTTATATAAGAGTTCGTCCAGGCTTGTACTTTGCTACAAAAAGGATTGGGCCACCTTGCTGCACCTTGCTTACCTTTGTTACTTGTTACCCATTACGAATTACCTTATCACAAAACTATCTGTTACCGATAATTTCAGTGCTTGCACGGAATACCTTACCGAAAACTGCTTGTCATTTCCTTCTGCTTCTTGTTGGGTTCGACACTCTTACTTATCGAAAGGACTACGATAGATCCCCTTGTGGGTCATTAGGAGCATGCGCGTAGTACTTTGTTTCGATAACTAATAGATCTTTGCAACAAGTATGTGAGTTATTTATGACTAATGTTGAGTCCATGGATTATACGCACTCTCACCCTTGCAACATTGCTAGCCTCTCTAATACCATGCAAATTTCGCCGGTACCATAAACCCACCATTTACCTTCCTCAAAACAGCCACCATACCTACCTATTATGGCATTTCCATAGCCATTCTGAGATATATTGCCATGCAACTTTCCACCGTTCCATTTATTATGACACGCTAAATCATTGTCATATTTCCTTGCATGATCATGTAGTTGACATAGTATTTGTGGCAAAGCCACCGTTCATAATTTTTTATACATTTCACTCTTGAATCATTGCACATCCCGGTACACCGCCGGAGGCATTCACATAGAGTCATATTTTGTTCTAAGTATCGAGTTGTAATTTTTGAGTTGTAAGTAAATAAAAGTGTGATGATCTTCATTATTAGAGCATTGTCCTAGTGAGGAAAGGATGATGGAGACTATGATTCCCCCACAAGTCGGGATGAGACTCCGGATGAAAAATTAAAAAAGAAAAGAAAAAAAAGAGTCCATAAAAAAAGAGAAAAGACCCAAATAAAAAAATGAGAGAAAAAGAGAGAAGGGACAATGCTACTATCCTTTTTCACACTTGTGCTTCAAAGTAGCACCATGATATTCCTGATAGAGAGTCTCCTATGTTGTCACTTTCATATACTAGTGGGAATTTTTCATTATAGAACTTGGCTTAAATATTCCAATGATGGGTGAGGGAGTCCTAGATTAGGGGGTCTCTGGACAGCCGGACTATATACTTTGGCCGTACTGTTGGACTATGAAGATACAAGATTCAAGACTTCGTCTCGTGTCCGGATGGGACTCTACTTGGCGTGGAAGGCAAGCTAGGCAGTACGGATATGGATATCTCCTCCTTTGTAACCGACCTTGTGTAACCCTAACCCTCTCCGGTGTCTATATAAACCGGAGGGTTTTAGTCCGTAGGACACAATAACATACAATCATACCATAGGCTAGCTTCTAGGGTTTAGCCTCTCTGATCTCGTGGTAGATCTACTCTTGTACTACCCATATCATCAATATTAATCAAGCAGGACGTAGGGTTTTACCTCCATCAAGAGGGCCCGAACCTGGGTAAAACATCGTGTTCCCTACCTCCTGTTACCATCCGCCTTAGATGCACAGTTCGGGACCCCCTACCCGAGATCCGCCGGTTTTGACACCGACATTGGTACTTTCATTGAGAGTTCCTCTGTGTCGTCGCCGTTAGGCTTGATGGCTCCTAATATCATTGATAGCGATGCAGTCCAGGGTGAGACTTTCCTCTCCGGACAGTTCTTTGTGTTCGGTGGCTTCGCACTGCGGGCCAACTCGCTTGGCCATCTAGAGCAGATCGAAAGTTACGCCCCTGGCCACCAGGTCAGGTTTGGAAGCTTAAACTACACGACCGATATCCGCGGAGACTTGATCTTCAACGGATTCGAGCCCCTGCCTTGTGCGTCACGCGGTCACGATGAGTACGATTTAGCTCTGCCATCGGACAGTGTTCAAGAAATCACACCAGCAGCCGCTCCGACCCTTAATTCGGAGCCAGTTGCTCCTCCCATGGACGGGTGGATAGACCCCGCCACAGAGGCCGCATCCCCAATGCCGATCGAGCCGAACATTGACCTTACCCTGCACGAGAGCCGTGTTGTCAAACTGCCGGATCCTTCTCCGACCACGGGCTCCGAACCGCCTGCGCCCATTCCTAGCGAATCCGATTGGGCGCCGATCATGGAGTTTACCTCCGCAGATATTTTTCAGCACTCCCCCTTTGGCGACATACTGAACTCATTAAGGTCTCTCTCCTTGTCAGGAGGATCCTGGCCGAACTATGACCGGCAGGATTGGGATGCGGACGACGAAGAAATTCGCGGCCCACCCACCACCCACTTAGTAGCCACTGTCGATGACTTAACCGACATGCTCGACTTCGACTCCGAAGACATCGACGGTATGGACGATGATGCGGGAGACGAAGAGGAACCATTACCCACAGGGCACTGGATAGCCACCTCATCATACGATATATACATGGTGGACACACCCAAAGAAGGCAATGGCGACGAGACAACGGAGGATGACCCCTCCAAGAAGCAACCCAAGCGCCGACGACAGCGGCGCCGCTCTAAGTTCCGCCAAAGCAAAAGTGGTGATACCAGCACAGGAGATAATAACACTCTGGATAGTGCCGAAGACAACAACAATCCCCTCCAGCAAGATTTAGAGCAGGAGGATGGAGGAGCCAGCCCTCCTGAGAGAGCGGCAGATGGAGGGGTGGAGGATGATAATTACATGCCCCCCTCCGAAGACGAGGCAAGCCTCGGCGATAACGAATTCGCCATACCAGAGGATCCCGTCGAACAAGAGCGCTTCAAGCGCCGGCTTATGGCCACGGAAAATAGCCTTAAGAAAAAGCAGCAGCAACTTCAAGCTGATCAAGATCTGCTAGCTCATAGATGGACTGAAGTCCTTGCGGCCGAGGAATATAAACTCAAACGCCCCTCCAAGATTTACCCAAAATGCAGGTTGCTACCCCGACTGGAGGAAGAAACGTATGACGCGGCTGATCGGCCACCTCATGGCCGCGATAGAGAGGCATTCCAGCCAAAAACTCAGCCCGCACCCCGATATCATTCAAATAAAAAGGCATGGGGAAATACGCCAGACCTGCAAGACGTATTGGAGGACAAAGCAAAGCATGCAAGATCGATCTACGAATCACGAGGGCACGCCACTATGCGAGACGATAAACGTTACGCCGGATACAGTAAAAGTAAATCCGGCCAGGCCGAACACAGCGGGCAAGACCCATTCGAGTTCCGTCGCGATATAGCCCAATACAGAGGCGCCGCACACCCCTTATGCTTCACAGACAAAGTCATGGATCATCAAATCCCAAAGGGTTTCAAACCCGTGAATATAGAATCATACGACGGCACAACAGATCCTGCAGTATGGATCGAGGATTTCCTCCTCCACATCCACATGGCCCGCGGTGAGGACTTACACACCATCAAATACCTCCCACTAAAGCTCAAAGGACCAGCGCGGCATTGGCTTAACAGCTTGCCAGCAGAGTCCATTAGCTGTTGGGAAGATCTGGAGGCCGCATTCCTTGACAACTTTTAGGGCACTTATGTGCGACCACCGGATGCCGATGACTTAAGCCACATAATTCAGCAGCCAGGAGAATCGGCCATGCAATTTTGGACTCGGTTCCTAACAAAGAAAAATCAAATCATCGACTGTCCGGATGCAGAGGCCCTAGCAGCTTTCAATCACAACATCCGCGACGAGTGGCTAGCCCGGCACCTTGGTCAAGAAAAGCCGAAATCTATGGCAGCCCTCACGACACTCATGACCCGCTTTTGTGCGGGAGAAGACAGCTGGCTGGCTCGCAGTAATAACATATCAAAGAACCGTGGTACTTCAGATACCAAGGACGGCAATGGCAGGTCACGTCGAAATAAACATAAGCGCCGCATTAATAGCGACAATACTGAGGATACGGCAGTCAATGCCGGATTCAAAGGCTCTAAACCCGGTTAGCGAAAAAAGCCATTTAAAAGAAGCACTCCGGACCCGTCCAGTTTGGACCACATGCTCGATCGCTCGTGTCAAATACATGGCACCCCTGACAAGCCAGCCAACCACACCAATAGGGATTGTTGGGTATTCAAGCACGCCGGCAAGTTAATTGCCGAAAACAAAGATAAGGGACCACATAGCGATGACGAGGAAGAGCCCCGGCAGCCGAACATCGGAGGACAGAAGAGGTTCCCCCCACAAGTGCGGACGGTGAACATGATATACCCAACCCACATCCCCAAGAGGGAGCGGAAGCGTGTGCTCAGGGACGTATATGCGTTGGAGTCAGTCGCCCCAAAGTTCAACCCATGGTCCTCCTGTCCGATCACCTTCGACCGCAGGGACCACCCCACTAGTATCCGTCATGACGGATTTGCCGCACTAGTCCTAGACCCAATCATTGACGGATTTCACCTCACTCGAGTCCTTATGGATGGAGGCAGCAGCCTGAACCTGCTTTATCAAGACACAGTGCGCAAAATGGGTATAGACCCCGCAAGGATCAAACCCACATAAACGACCTTTAAAGGCGTCATTCCAGGTGTAGAGGCCCATTGCACATGCTCAATTACACTGGAAGTGGTCTTCGGATCCCCGGATAACTTCCGAAGCGAAGAATTAATCTTCGATATAGTCCCGTTCCGCAGTGGCTATCATGCACTGCTTGGGCGAACCGCATTTGCGAGATTCAATGCGGTACCGCATTATGCATACCTCAAGCTCAAGATGCCAGGACCTTGGGGGTCATCACGGTTAATGGAAACACATAGCGCTCTCTCCGCACGGAGGAGCACACTGCGGCCCTCGCAGCAGAAGCGCAAAGTAGCCTTTCTAGGCAATCCACCAGTTCGGTGTTTCAAGACCCGGACACCTTCAAGCACGCTCAAAGTAATCGGCAACTAGACCGCCTGGCACGACCTGAGCTTGCGTAGCAATGCAGCCCCCACCCCAGTCCCCACCCCAGCCCCCACCCCAGTCCCAGCCAAACGGCGAAATTCGTGCCACGCGTACATAATTACGCATTAAAAATACCATGGGCACAGGAGGGGAGGGGGCACAACTATGGCACGCCCCAATACGCGGCTTAAACCGCACTAGGGCTTCCCGCTTCATTATTTTTTCTCTTTTAGGACTTTAATCTCTGGAAACCCTGTCCGGCAGCATGATTGCCGAACACATGATGTAGCAACCAAGGAGGCAGAAAGCTACGTCACACCACGGAACTGCCAGGTGGATTACGATAATGAGTGAAATATTTGCTTTAATACTATTGAAAGTGCGTTATATCGACTAGAGGGGGTGAATAGGCGATTTTTATGAAAGTCTTCAAAACATGGAAGTTTCGAAGACAAACGATAGAAATAAACCTATTACCATGCAGCGGAAGGTAGACTACACTAGGGAAACCATACTCAAGTATCAATGAAGTGAAAGCACAATGACTAATAGCAGCTAGGTAGTAAGGATCGGGTAGGAAGATATTATGAAGCCAAACAGAACACACAGTCACTTAGTGAAGACAAAAGATAGTGCAATCATACAATGACTTCACAAGGACCAACAGTAAGTAAAGGGAAGGGAAGGATGAAACCAGTGACTCGTTGAAGACAATGATTTGTTGGACCAGTTCCTGTTGCTGTGACAACTGTACGTCTGGTTAGGGCGGCTAGGTATTTAAACCTGAGGACACACAGTCCCGGACACCCAGTCCTGAACACGCAGCTCAGGACACCCAGTCCTCACCGTATTCCCCTTGAGATAAGGTCACACAGACCTCGCCCAATCACTCTGGTAAGTCTTCAAGGTAGACTCCCAAACCTTCACAGACTTTGTTCACCGGCGATCCACAATGTCTCTTGGATGCTCAGAATGCGACGCCTAACCGGCTGGAGGATTCACAGTCCTCAAGTGTAATAAGTCTTCAGATCACACAAACAAGAAGACTTAAGTGATGCCTAACACTCTTTGGCTCTGGGTGGTTAGGGCTTTATCCTCGCAAGGAATTCTCTCTCAAGGGCTTCGAGGTGGGTTGCTCTCAAACGACAAAAGCCGTACTCTAACTCTGAGCAGCCAACCGTTTATGGTTGTAGGGGGTGGGCTATTTATAGCCACTAGGCAACCCGACCTGATTTGTCCGAAATGACCCTGGGTCACTAAGGAACTGACACGTGTTCCAACGGTCAGATTTCAAGCACACACAGCAACTTTACTTGGGCTACAAGCAAAGCTGACTTGTCCGACTCTGGACAAGATTCGCTCTCATAGTCTTCACTCGAAGACATAGGTTTTGGTTAAGCATCACTTCAGTCATTCTGACTGGTTTTCTTGGACCCCACTTAACAGTACGGTGGTTCCTATGAATCAACAAAGAAGAAGAAGAACTACGAAAGATCTAAGTCTTCAAGCTCCATAGGCTTCATGCGATGTCTTCTCTTGTCATAGTCTTCAATGTGAATATCTTCATATACCACCTTTGACATCAATGTCTTCATACATTTTTAGGGGTCATCTCTGGTAGGAAAACCTAATCAATGAGGGACTTCTACCTGTTTTATCCTGCAATTCTCACAAACACATTAGTCCCTCAAGTAGGTTTGTCGTCAATACTCCAAAACCAACTAGGGGTGGCACTAGATGCACTTACAATCTCCCCCTTTTTGGTGATTAATGACAAACTAGTTGAAGTTTTCAACGGGGAATATAATATGTGAGATTGTAAAGGAATTGTCTTCATTAGTTGCAAGGGCTCCCCCTGAAGATGTGCATACAAGTAATTTGCTTTTGGAATGCAAATGCACATGGCAGGTTGTACTCGTGGAGATCCTCTTCAACTTATGATGACAATTCATTATGCATGAGAATGTATGTGAAGATAATGACATGCATAATGGAAAATGGACGTCTGCAAAATGATCTAAGTGCGGAATTTATCGCCGCACATGCGGAATTTATCGCCGCATCACGAAGTAGCAAATAAGTAGCAGACGACCATCGAGTTTAAGTGTTACAACTCAAAGAACCAAATGTATCCAAACGAGAGTTGTAAACACGAAGCAAAATATAAAGCAACCGCCCATATGGACCCGCTTGAAGACTATCAAACTCTTATGCTTCTCCCCCTTTTGTCAGTAAGGACCAAAAAGGTTTGAAGACATAGAGCATCTACTCGTTCCCATGAAGAGTAGGTGAAGCAGCAGGGTCGTCGGTGGTGTTCGGCGGTGCAAAAGAACTTGGAGCAGTGTCGAAGCGTGCTGAAGGAGGTGGTGGTGAAGTAGCATCGTCTTCGTCCTCGATCACTCTGGCATTCACAGTTGCAGCAGAGGAAGAGAACTCAGAGTCTTCAAGAGATGGAGTTCATCGCAGCACTGCCCTTCGAGGAGGTGTGGAGTCAAACTTGAAGTGTTCAGAGAAGCCATCCTCTTGAAGATCATCTTCAGAGCACATAAGCGTCAGCCCTTTCCATGTGCGTCGAGAGGTTTCATGTGCAACAAAGGCATTCTTGGTGGCAAGATTGCGAATACGGTTGACATCCACCAAGAGGCTTTGCATTTGGCGCTTCAGCCAGTCATGATGCTTATCCTGTTTTTGATGAAGAGCCACCAGAAGCTCTCGGTCATTGAGAACACGAGTGCGCTTCTTGGGTCGTTGGGCAATGGTGCTATCGGTGGCTTCAGTAAGGGCAGGATGTGGTGCATGTGTAGTTCCAGCCAAAGCATACACACGAGTGACTGCTTCAACTCCTTTAATGTTCTGAGAAAAACTTTGATGCTCCACATTCTGAAGACTTAGAGGTTCCTTGGCAGGCTCAGGATAAATGGCTTCAACAGACATATCCACATCAGGAAGAAAGATCCGATGATTGCGAGCAGATGGCTGATATGAGATAGCGGAGTGGAGTCTAATCAGCCGCATTATCCATGGAGCATAGAACTTCAATCCAAAAAGATCAGAGCCTGATGCAGCAAGTTGGCGGATGAAGAAGTCCTGTGCATTGAAGCATTTGCCATGAAGAATATAGAAGACCAAAGTCTTCATTGCACCTTCCAGCTTGGCATGTGGAGAATGTCCTTTGATGGGCCAGAGAGTTCGCCTTATGATGTGATAAATAGTCCTTGGCAGATACTCAAGGTCTTCAATGAAGAACTCCTTGGGATATGCAGCATCTTGGGGCAATGGCTTCATCATACTAAGCATCTGACTCATGTTAGGTTCAGGCTTCTGAAAGATGCTCTCCACAGCTTCACCATGAAGCTGACAGCCATGTTCGTAGAGATCGCCAGGAGTGGGTAGACCAGTGAGCTCAATGAGATCAAAGGCTTTGGCTTCATGATGAACGTTTCCTGTCATCCACTCCAGGACCCAAGTCTTCGGATCTCTGTTGTACCCGCGGATGTGAAGTGGCATAGAATTGGAGCAGCAACTCTTCATTCCAATGCTCTTGGTCAGTGATGAACGTCAACAATCCAACCTCTTTGAAGCAATCCAGAGCTTCTTCCAGACAGGGCAGACCAGCTATTGCTTCAATGTCAGGACACTTATGTGGGAAGATGCGACCTTGATTGTATAGAATGCAGGAGTAATAGCTTCGCTGCGGATAGCTCCAGAACCGATCAGATGATATTCTTTCCCTTGAGTAGGGGTTCCTGGAGCTATTGAAGAAAGTGTTGTGTGCTTTGAAGCCATTGACATTGAAGGATCCAAGTGCTGATGCAGGACCTGGAAACCTGGGCAATCTTGAGATTGGCTTCTATATCCGAGGCCTGTGCTCAACATGATAGTCAAACTGAGGACCAGCAGCAGGCGCAGGAACAGAAGCAGTAGGATCAGTGGCTTCGCTGACTTCTGGTGCTTGGGTTGGTGAAGGCTCCACATTGGCTTCAGTCATGACAGCGTTAGTGGCGTCGGTGGCAGCCTCAAGATTCTCAACCTCCACTTGACGAGCTGGAGGGTCAGTCACAGTCACATTCTCCTCGAGAACAGCTTCTTGGTGAGACGGGAGTGTAGCAGCGCTTGGGGTTTCTTCTTCATCGGCTGATGCAGCCGGAATGTCTTCAGCAGCTTTAGCTTCAGACTCAGAGACTGGAGGCCTTGGTCCTTTACAAAGCCTGCATAATGCTGGCGACGCCTGTGGAGTTGGAGTTGGCTGGGCCTCAAAGTCATCTTCCTCTTGTGCTTGTGGGTGATCAGCCCATGATGCATCCTGAGCAGTTGGCGTCAAAGGACGACCAATGCTGATGAGTTCGCTGTGCATTAGCACAGGCGATGATACCTGTTGGTGCTTGATCTGAGGAAGAACTGCATCATCTTCAACATGGTCATGGTGACCAATGTCTTCAGCAGCGATGGGATCAGCTGCCGGAAAGTCTTCAGCTTCATGAGCCTCTGTGAAAGCAGGCTCATGGACAGTCAGTTGACGCGCCTGAGGTTCAGCGTCAGGGCGAACCATGGAGTTGGGTTCAACAATCAAGGGCTCTGTGGGAGCAGCCCGTTCCTTCTTGGTCTTCCGCTTCTTCTTGGAGGGAGCAGTAGCAGAGGCTTCAGGATGTTTCCTTTTTCTGGCTTCAGCCTCAGCAGCCCTCATCTTCTTCAGTTCTGAAGCGGTTGACCTGACCTTTGGCTTCGAGCCAGTCATGCTAGTTGGGAAGATAATGGGATCTGCTTCCTGCCTTGGTGCGTCGGGTTCGGCCATAGCGGGCTTCTTCTTCTTTGCAGCCATCCTGGGGTCGATGCCAGGATGCCCAAGGGCCTTGCGCTTCTCAGCCTCATTGTAGGCTTGCACACATTTGTCAGCCAGGCTCTTCATGCGCTCACGAGAACCCTGAGCTTCTACACGTTTCTTGAGAAAGGCTTCTTTGAGCTCGTGCAGCACAATCTTGAAGTTTTTCACCTCTTGCACGCTGAGCTTGGCCATATGCTTCTTGAACTGAGCTTTTTCATAGTCAATCTTTTGCTTCAGTTCAACAATGCGCTGGGCGATAGCTAATTCTGAAGTAATGGCGCCATGGAAGGCGACACTGAGGCCAATGGGAAGTTGCATGTCTTCAAAGCTGAGGTTGGGCGGGTCAAACCACTCATCAATGAAATTGTGGATGATAGCCACATCAAAGAGAGGCAGATCATTGAAGATTTCTGCTTCTTCTTTACTCTTGATCAGTTGCTCAAGAGCGTCATCTGCAAGATCTTCATCACTGGACAGATCGATGGCATCATTTCGCAGAATGGCAGCAGCAGTCAGTTCTTGGCCGGTGTGTGGCAGAGGCATCTTGACCTTCTGGGGCTTGGAGATGCGTGACAAATCTTCAGACTACACACTATCTTCAGGAGGTGCAGTGGCCAGTGGCTTCGCCCGTGAGATTTTTGGTGCAAAGGCAGGCTTTGAAGCTTTTGGCTGCTTCAGTTTCTTTGGCTTTGGCACTGCAGGCGCTTCATCTGATTCAGCGTCATCTGCAGGCTCATTCACGGTTGTCCCTTGAACCACGATATGAGTGATGAGACCTTCCAAGTTGTAGAAGGGCCCAAGAAGATTGGGTTCAGCTTCGCGAGTTCCATCGGCACGGGGAGCAGAGGGACCAGGGTTGAAGTCTAATCCCAAAGACTTCTTGTTCTGCTTCGCTGAGTTCTTGGCAAACTGGAAGTTGCACTTGAACAGATTGTCATCACGGAACCATAGTAGTGATGATGGGTGTGCATCTGCAGGCTGTGGCCCACGGACCATGCAAGGATAGAAGCCTTGTTCAATGGCTTCTTCTCTGGACCTGGGTTGAAGATTCTTGTATAGGATGTCTCCCCACGGTCGCTTGATCGCATATTCTTGGGTCACAAACCGGTATTTGAATAATTGTTCTGCCCAATATCTTCGAATCCACTGGATTCGGGTCTTGCGCTGATTATAATCCTCTTCAGGATCTATCTTGTAAAATTCTTAGAGGTCATCAGGCAGATCTCTTGATGTTCCCCCACGATGCTGTCTGCCGCCCTTCCTTGCAGATTTCTCTGAAGCCATGAATTTTAAACTGAAAGGCTTCAATACGTTCAAAGGCTTCAAAGGTTTTCACTTGCTGGACAAACAGGAACTGGCTTCGGGAGAATTTATATGATGCTGTAAGAATTCTGCAAATAAATGCAGACTATGAGAACCAAGGGATTCTCCCACGGACATGTACCTGTGACAGCATTAAGGTGCGAGGGAAGGGGAAGAGGTCATATGCATTCTCAGAAGATTTTAAAGATAAATTATTTTAGAAGACATTGACCTCACCGTGCGAAGACATTCACTCATAGATAAGGAGTTGGTTCCAGATTTGTATGAATCCAGAGATCAGTACAAGTGAGGAATCTAACTACTTTGTGAAGCATAAGTGAATATACTAGGCATGTTATGAGATGCAGTATGAAAGAGATCCAACTTGTGTGAATAGAAACTGCTTGTGGTAGAAAGTGACGAAGCTATAGGATCAAAGGGGCCGTAAAAAGGAAGTTTTATTTACCACACGAAGAACTGCTAGACGGAGTGGAATAGGAGGCCGAGCAGTTCGATCATCCATGCCGTAACTTGGCGACGGAGGACACCTACGGCGACGACTGTGACACTCCAAGATTTTTACTATGGTTTTCAGCAAAAACTTTGTGTTTTTTTTTGAAAAGAGGCCATTTAAAATTTTCCAGAAAACCTTCCTCTTAAGAAACTTTCTTTTCTTTGGCAAGGTTTTTATTCTGGCTTCAAACTTTGGTGTTTGACCTTTTGAAACTTCTTCTCTGTTGGTTCTCTCTCAAAATTATTTTTGGGAGTTTAATCTTTTTCTTTTAAAAAGAAACTCCATGAAATTTGGGATTTTCATATCTTGGAACCACCATGACTTGGCATTCTTGCCCATGTGGTAAAACCCCTCCAAAACCTCCCCTACAACTTGTGATCAACCTAAATTCTCTGTCCCAACTAATCCAAACTGGTTTTGGATTTTTATTCCAATTATTTTTCCCTCAATTCAATTCTGAAAATTATTTGAAGCCTGAGAGATTTTCAAAGCAAGTGCCCTATTGCATTTGAGTTTTGACCTCAAACCAATTCTCCTGGATTGTCCTTTGAACCCACAACCCAGAACCATCTTGATCCACTCCTCCTCTTTTCAAATTTTTCAAAATTCAGTCTCTGCAAGTTTGGACCAGATTTGCCAAATTTGGTGAAATTCATATCTACACTCCTCCAAAAATTCCACCAAAATTCAGGCAGCCTATTTGAGCAAGGAGAAGCCACTCCACCAAAAATCAGCTCAAGGAAAAATCACCAGAGGCCAATTTCATTCAGTCGAACACCTGGTGGGCACTGTTACTGTTCATAGTTCAGAAATTCAGTTTTCAGTGTCATCTTCAGTCCGTCAGTTTCAGTCACGCGGCCACAGTGCCCTTGGCACGTTCCTCGCCGCCTCTTCCTCTTGTCCGAAGCTGCACACGCGTGCGTGGAGCCTTCCTGGCGTCGGTAGCGCGCTGGCTCGCCCTCGCCGGCGTCTTCTGCGGCGTCGGGACCTCCCGTGGCGGCCGACAGGAGGCACACCACGGCAGAACGCCGTTCCGCGCCGCCCATCGCTCCCTGGCTCTCCGCGTGGCCTCATGCACGCCAGCGCACGCCCGTAGCACAGCCACCGTGGCCGGCAAGCACGGAACGCGCTCTCCGCCGCCGACGGGCCCGCACCATCACCGTTCCATCGAGCTCGCCCTTAACACCCAAACCCCGGCCAGTTCAACACCAAAACGGACCCGTTGGACCTCCGTGATGATGCTCGACCCCCTAACCACCCCGACCGAGCACTGCGCCACCGTAATCGCTCGCCGGTGATCCTCGTTCACGGCAACCGCCTCGGACCGCCTATATAAAGGGGTCCCGAGCTCACTCTCGTGCACGCAGCACCTCCACTACTCACCAACACCCCGCCAGGCCACTAGGGGGACCTCGAGGAGGTCTCCTCCCCCAGCTCCGGCCGCCTCGCCCCGCCTCGGCCTCCAGCTCGATTCACTTCGGTGAGGCACCTCCGGCGCCCAAACCTCGTCCGTAGCCCTCTCTTGCACCCAGTAGTCTAACCCCCCTCAATTTAATCTTTGCAGCCCTCTCCGACAAGCTCCATCCACGCCCGAACCACCGTCCGCCGGAGTTGAAACCGCCGTCGACGCGCTGCTCACCGGCGACCAACACCACCACCCACCGTTGCGGAAGGACACGGTGAGCACATTGGTAACCTCTGATCCCCATGCCTCGCCGTGGATCGCCGCCGGCGACCACAGCAGCTCTCGGGCACCGACAAGCCTCGTCCCTCCCATTTGAAAATTAAACATGACAAGTGGGACCCGCTGTCAGCCTCTCTGTCCTTTCTAAACGAAGCGTTATCTGAAAACGCCTTCTGCCAAATACGTTTTCTCTTCGGGCTGGCGTAATCGCTACCGAAGCGTTTTCTGCTTTTATAAACTAGCCCCTGGAAATCTTCTGTTTCATTACAGATAAGTCCCTGGACAAAAACCCTTATAACTTTTAATCAGAAAAGTATTTTTGATTGATTCTTTTTCTGTTCTCTTTAAAATTTTGTCTAGTTTTTTATCAGATTTATTTGAAAAATATTTGGTTTACCTTCTGTGCTCTCCTTGGTATTTACGTTAGCGCATATATCTTCTTTAAACGTAGATACCGAAGGAGGTGACGGAGCCACGAACTTCACCGAGCTAGGCTCCGACTACTCTGAACCAGGCAAGCATGTTTGAACTTTTGATATGATGAGTGTCTTGGCATGTTTTGCATTTAGTTAGTTTCATGGCATGCCGGTGAGTATACCGATGAACGTTATTTTATGTGATAATGAGGTAAGTGAGTTCGGTGATCCATACGTGGATGAATGTGAATATGAATGGCCATGTGTTGGCATGAGGATGGGTACGACGGCAGTGTTGTAGCATGCCAGTCTTACGCCAGACTAAGTGACTTCAGTGTCAAACCATATCGGTCCAGTACCTATCATTTCCTTCCTTGTACTACCACATGTTTTCCGCAAGGAATATGGTTTAGTAAGTTCCAAGCCGCTTTCATGGTACACACCAAAGAGGAGAGGCCGTGATGATGGTTCCATGGCCCTGGATTAAAGCCAGTCATCCGGTCAGGGGGCATGGGTGTTTCCGGTTGGGACCGAGAGGGGGCCACCCCTTAGAGCGCGCGTATATAAATTTGATCCCATGCTATTCGAGATTGTGATCTCCCCGTCTCAAAAGTTTTTCTTGGACGATGACTAGGGTGATTCCTAGCATCGAGAGGTAGGATGGGTGTGTACCGGTTAGCTGTGTTTTCTTCTGAAATACCGTAAACGGAACTAGTCCTTCGTGACTACGGAAATCCGTTGACTGTGGGAAAAAATTTGTACAAACTCTGCAGAGTCATATATTCCTCCAAATCATCTCTTCCATGTCAAGTTTCGTTCCTTCTTATCCTAATCAATTGTCAGCTTTGATGACAGAGACTCCGGTGAATCGCATGAGTGCTAAGTCCGGTTAAATGATCACTCCTGTGGATGGACTAACCCGTTTGTTTTCATGAATTGAATGTTTATTATGAGTATTATTTACTTGTGAATAAAAGCCCTTTATGTGATGTCGCTCAGACGTCCGACTGTGGCATTTCTTTTAAAGCCCTTTATGTGATGTCGCTCAGACGTCCGACTGTGGCATTTCTTTTAAAGCTCTTTATGTGATGTCACTCAGACGTTCGACTGTGGCATTTCTTTTTAAAGCCCTTTCTGCGATGTCGCTCAGACGTCCGACTGTGGCATTTCTTTTAAAGCCCTTTATGTGATGTCGCTCAGACGTCCGACTGTGGCATTTCTTTTAAAGCCCTTTATGTGATGTCGCTCAGACGTCCGACTGTGGCATTTCTTTTAAAGCCCTTTATGTGGTGTCGCTAAGATGCCCGACTGTGGCATCATTTTCCTTATTTTTATTTGTTCACCTTTCGAGGCGTCGCTTCAGACACCCGATCGGTCCTTATTTATGTTCTGTGGAATTTCAGGCGGACTACCGCCGTTTTCCCTTTTTACTTATCCGTTATGCCAGTTTTATTTATTGTGCATTAAGGAATTAATCATGTTGCATCCATGCATGCATTTGTTATATCTTACGTCCGAACTGTCTTGCGAGTACTTTCAAAGTACTCACTGGCTTGTTGATTTGGCCAGATGCTGACGAAGGCGATCTCATGGATGAAGAGTTCGATAGCGAGCCCGACACTTAGAGGAGTCCCAGTCAGTCTTGTGCGACCCTGGATTTGGCCACTGTTTATATCCGCTTCCGCTACCAAATAAATTCATCGAGCCTCTCCTCGACGCTCGATGAGATGACAGACGTAGAGTCTTGTATTTCTCTCCCTGCTGTGTTTTTCCACCACCAGCCTATCCTTGAGTCAGTAGTATGTCTCCCCACCACTGTGTTCTATCCGCCATTATGTATGATTATTGGCGTGCTTGTAATAATTTGGTTGAGCAACCGTAGTTCGACCCTGTAATATATTTTATGCTACTGGCTTATTGTATCAAGAATTTGTCTGCCAGTGTGGAGGATTTCTCTCATACTGGACTTAAAAGATTGGCTTTTCAATAAATATTTTTATTGGAAAACCGGTCGTGACAAGCTTGGTACCAGAGCCAGGCTGACTGTAGGAAGCCACTAGGTGCGATCGCTAATTGGTTATTAGCCTGATAGAGATAATTTATATTTTTGCAATGGTAGTCATTTTCTGTCAGTCAGCATAAATTTATGATCTGACCCTGCAGAATTTGGCCTACTTTTGTAGATGGCCGACGTCAGCTGCGAGTCTCAGACCTTCGCCAACATACCCGATGGGTTCGTCAAGCTTCTTTCTTCCATCGTTCAGGTCGCGATGGGGCCATCCGTGCGCCCAGTCTTCACACTCTACCAGCACCGAGTCAACGACAGTCTGACCATGCACCAGGCCGCGGTGCAGTTCAGGGAGGGCGTGGTGAGTTACGCCGCTTCCGGTTCGTGGGAAGAGCCATGCCTACGGAGAGGCATGCTATGCAGATGGCAGCCCGCGAGGCGATAGCTCGTCTCAGGGATGGCCTTCCCGTGATGAAGACTCGTCGTTACCGTTATCTTCCGTGCCATGTGCCTTACACCTGTCACTACGCATACTCCTGCCCCAGAGGAGAACGAGATGAGGCTTTTGAGATGCTCATTGAGTATCTCCGGGCCCTGGAGGCAGCCTTCGACAACCTGGTGGACGACTTCGTAGCTACCCGCATGGACTCAGTCCATGGCTGTGCTGCCAACAGGAGGGAGCTCCTACCCATCGCTTCGCCACCGACTTTTGTCTCGTCATCAGCATCTTTTACGCCTACTCGTCGCCTGCCTTCTACAGAAGAATTTAACCAAGTCATTGCACCCACTCCAGC
Source organism: Triticum aestivum (assembly GCF_018294505.1). Lineage (NCBI taxonomy): Eukaryota > Viridiplantae > Streptophyta > Magnoliopsida > Poales > Poaceae > Triticum > Triticum aestivum. The sequence continues at coordinate 78,493,728 of NC_057800.1, forward strand.
GCGTACTACACCAACCTTCGCGCCCACTCCTGTACGTGTTGCTCCGCCCCTGGCGACCGCTCCGCCCGCTCTGCGCAACACTACACGTATGGAGCCCATTAGCGAGGAGGAGGTCGAGTCCCCAACCTCGCTACGCCTCGCCCTCGGCAGGGCAAGGGAGGTCGTCAACATTTCTGCCTGAGTACGCTTAGCTGCCGTGTGTTGTACCACTTTGTAAGATATGTGCATAGGCTGGGGGAAGTAGCCTGTTTTTGCATCATGTAGGATCTGGAGAAGTGCACTAGCCTTAATAACATGTCAGGATTAGGTACGCATATCCTGAGTGATGTACTGTATAATTACCGCCCGCGTGTAAGATGTGTAATGAGCAGTCCTTCTCCGTGCGCAAGTCGTTTTATTTTTCTTAAGTAAGCTGAGTTATTTAATTCTATTTGCCAGCTTTATGCATTTTATGGATTTGTTTTTTTTGCGACTCTTTCCGCTTTTCTTATGGGTTTTACAAAATATATCCCCAGAGTGAAAAATGTCTCGTCCTTGGACTCGCTCCATGCCAATTCCATCAGAGGAAAATTATGATGCACAACCCAGCAACGAGTTCACTCAGGGACAGTCAAGCCAACCGGGAAATGAATCGGCACTTTCACAAATGTGCCGCCTTTATGAACAGAGTCAGCAACAACATCGTGAAATAATGAACCAAGTCATCAACATGGGAAATCACCATGGACAGTATCAGCAACATTCCAAGTTATCTGAGCTACAGAAGACACGTCCTCAAACATTTTCTCACACTGACAAGCCTCTTGAAGCCGAGGACTGGCTTCGAGATATGGAGAGGAAATTAATTATTGCAAAGTGTTCAGATCTCGAGAAAGTACTATATGCTCCACACTATCTCACAGGAGCAGCCGCATCGTGGTGGGAGAATTTTCTGCACATGCATCCCAACGAAAATGACATAACCTGGGATGATTTCAAGGAAGGTTTCCGTGGTGCACATATTCCTAAGAGTATTATGAAAATCAAGAAGAGAGAATTTGATGACCTCAAACAAAGGAACACGACAGTGTCAGATTACAACAGTCAATTTACCCTATTATCCCGCTACGCCAATGAGGAGCGTATGACTGAAATCAAGAAGATGGAGAAATTCCTTGATGGTCTGGCGCCCGCACTTAAATGCCAACTGGTCGTGCACACTTTTCCTAATTTTAAAACGCTGGTCCTAATTTTAAAACGCTGGTGGACAAGGCCATTACTCTGGAAAATGAGAGACGCAGTCTGGAAGATATCCGCAAGCGAAAAAGGGACCAGACTAACCACACTCGCAATCACCGAAGCAAGATAGATTTTAAAAAGGGTGGGACACCCAAATTCTCATCCAATGTCTCACGCCCAATCAAGAATTTTCATGCAAGGGACAAGGAATTCACCTATCGCCCCGGCGTTACTTGTTACGCTTGTGGAGAAGAAGGGCACTATGCCAAACAGTGCCCCAAGCCAAGGAATTCAACCCCAAAGCCGAACAACGACAGCAATAATTCAGCGCCCAAACGAAACAATTTCAATCCCAACAATAACCACAGGAAGGGTCATCTGAACCACGTAACCAAAGAGGAGGCACAAAATGCTTCGGATATCGTACTCGGTACGTTTCCTGTCAACACAATACCTGCAATGGTTTTGTTTGATTCTGGAGCTTCTCACTCTTTCATCTCAAAAAGTTTTGCTTTGCAAAATAATTTTTCGATGCTTCCTTTGGAGAAATCCATAATAATCAAGTCCCCCGGGATTCAGCAAGTTTCTCAGAATTACTGTCAGAATGTGGTCATTGAGTTTGAAGGATTGGAGTTTTACGCAAATCTTATTGTATTGGAAAATAAAGGACTGGATGTCATCCTAGGGATGGATTGGCTAACCACCAATAAAGGTTTTATAGACTGTTTCAACAGGACCGTGATTCTCACACACCACCAAGGGAAGACAATAAGAGTGTCAGCCAAGGAAGGAAAAAGACCCCGGCAACCGAGGGTAAATAAGGTGGACGTTTCTGAGCTAAACAAGGTTCCAGTAGTGTGTGAATTTCCAGATGTATTCCCTGAAGAGCTGCCAGGCATGCCACCAGATCGAGAAATAGAATTCCGCATTGAGCTAGCACCAGGAACCACCCCCATATACAGGAAACCATACAGAATGGCACCATCCGAGTTGATCGAATTGAAGAAGCAGATAAAGGAATTACTGGATAAAGGGTACATTCGGGCCAGCTCCTCACCTTGGGGATCACCAATTTTATTTGCCAAGAAGAAGGATGGAACGCTGAGATTGTGTATCGACTATCGAGCACTTAACATGGTCACAGTCAAAAACAAATACCCGATGCCAAGGATAAATGATTTGTTTGATCAACTTGCTCAGGCCAAGGTATTCTCAAAGATTGACTTAAGGTCAGGATACCATCAATTGAAGGTACGAACGGAAGATATCCCCAAAACAGCCTTCACCTCCAGATATGGACTGTACGAGTTCACAGTGATGCCATTTGGATTAACTAACGCCCCAGCATATTTTGTTCACCTCATGAACAAAGTATTTATGAAGTTGATGGACAAATTCGTCGTAGTATTCATCGACGATATTCTGGTATACTCCAAAACACCAGAAGAGCACGCAGAACATCTCAGGATTGTACTAGGAGAGCTAAGGAAACACCAATTGTATGCCAAGTTCAGCAAGTGCGAATTTTGGCTAAGACAAGTAGGTTTCTAGGCCACGTGCTGACTCAAGACGGTATAGCAGTGGACCCAGAGAAAGTCAAGGCCGTACTTGACTGGAAGTCACCAGCCAGCGTAACAGACATACGAAGTTTCTTGGGAATGGCAGGGTATTACCGCAGATTTATTGAAGGATTTTCCACCATATCCAAGCCTATGACACAGTTACTCAAGAAAAATAAGAAGTTTGAATGGACAGAAGCCTGCGAGAAAAGTTTCCAAGAGCTAAAGCAGAAATTAACAACAGCACCAGTATTAATTGTACCCGATATACACAAGAATTTTGAAGTATTTTGTGATGCATCCAGAAAGGGTCTCGGATGCGTGTTGATGCAAGAAGGCAAGGTTGTCGCCTACGCTTCAAGGCAACTTCGCAAACACGAGGAAAATTATCCCACTCATGATTTAGAAATGGCAGCAGTTATTCATGCACTCAAGGAACGGAGGCATTTTCTACTTGGGAATCGATGTGAGATATATACGGATCACAAAAGCCTCAAATACATTTTTACGCAGCCAGAACTAAATTTACGGCAACGCTGCTGGTTAGAATTGGTAAAGGATTATGATGTTGGTATCCATTACCATCCAGGGAAAGCAAACGTAGTGGCCGATGCCTTGAGTCGGAACCCCAGCTCCGACGGGAACTATCTGCACAGCTTGAGGCCCGAATTCCATCAAGAATTTTTCAAGCTCAACTTGATAATGGTAGCAGAAGGCACCATATCAAACTTGGAAATACAACCACACCTTGTGGAGAAAATTAAAGAGGCTCAGTCCGGTCACCCCAGCATTGAAGGAATTAAAAGGAAGTTGAGTATGGGCAAGGCCTCGGAATTCGTCATAGACAATGAAGGAATATTATGGTACGGAGAAAGGCTATGCGTGCCAAACATGGAAGACCTTAAACAGCAAGTTTTAACTGAAGCACACACCACTCCATATTCGATCCACCCTGGAGGAACCAAAATGTATAAGGATATTCAGGAAAGATTTTGGTGGCATGGTATGAAGAGGGACATAGACGCTTTCATTGCATGCTGCGACTCCTGTCAATGCATAAAAGCTGAACATCAGAGACCAGCCGGACTACTGCAACCTAACAAAATACCTGAGTGGAAATGGGATGAAATAGGGATGGATTTTATTGTCGGATTACCTCGGTCACGACACGGGAATGATGCCATATGGGTCATCACTGACAGGTTGACCAAAGTAGCACACTTTATTCCAGTAAAGACAACCTACACCACTCAGAGGCTTGCCAGGATTTATCTTTTCCGCATAGTCTGTCTGCACGGTGTCCCGAAGACTATAATTTCCGACAGAGGCACTCAGTTCGTCTCAAGATTTTGGGAGCAATTACAACAGGCTCTGGGAACCCAACTAGCCTTCAGTACCGCATACCATCCTCAGACTGATGGACAAACAGAACGCGTAAACCAAGTTTTAGAAGACATGCTGAGAGCATGTGTCCTCACCTATGGAACCAGTTGGGAGAACAGCCTGCCATATGCCGAGTTCGCATACAACAACAGTTACCAGGCCAGCCTACAAATGGCTCCTTTCGAAGCCCTATACGGAAGGAGATGTCGTACCCCGTTAAATTGGTCAGAGACCGGAGACAGCCGTATCTTCGGACCAGATATGCTCAGAGAAGCCGAGGAAAAAGTCAAGCTAATCAGGGACCGACTTAAGACCGCTCAAAGTCGACAGAAAAGTTATTATGATCAGAAACATCGTAGGGTCAGCTTCGAACCCGGTGAATTCGTATACTTGAGAGTATCCCCGATGAGAGGATTGCAACAGTTTAAGATTAAAGGAAAATTAGCACCAAGATTCATTGGACCATTTTGCATAGTGGCACGAAGAGGCACTGTAGCCTACCAGCTAGACTTACCCGAAGACTTGTCCGACATTCACGACGTGTTCCACGTCTCTCAATTAAGGAAGTGCGTAAGCAACCCAGAGAAACAAGTATCTCATGAGAACATTGACATACAGCCAGACCTCACTTATCGAGAACGTCCCATAAGAATATTAGAGGAGTCTGAAAGGAGGACCCGACAGAAAACCATCAAGTTTTTCAAAGTCCAATGGAGCAATCACACCGACAGTGAAGCAACCTGGGAAAGCGAGGATTTTCTTCGGACAGAGCATCCACACTTATTTAAGGATCAGCTGAAATCTCGGGGACGAGATTTTTCCTAAGGGGGTAGGTGTTGTGACACTCCAAAATTTTTACTTTGGTTTTCAGCAAAAACTTTGTGTTTTTTTTTGAAAAGAGGCCATTTAAAATTTTCCAGAAAACCTTCCTCTTAAGAAACTTTCTTTTCTTTGGCAAGGTTTTATTCTGGCTTCAAACTTTGGTGTTTGACCTTTTGAAACTTCTTCTCTGTTGGTTCTCTCTCAAAATTATTTTTGGGAGTTTAATCTTTTTCTTTTAAAAAGAAACTCCATGAAATTTGGGATTTTCATATCTTGGAACCACCATGACTTGGCATTCTTGCCCATGTGGTAAAACCCCTCCAAAACCTCCCCTACAACTTGTGATCAACCTAAATTCTCTGTCCCAACTAATCCAAACTGGTTTTGGATTTTTATTCCAATTATTTTTCCCTCAATTCAATTCTGAAAATTATTTGAAGCCTGAGAGATTTTCAAAGCAAGTGCCCTATTGCATTTGAGTTTTGACCTCAAACCAATTCTCCTGGATTGTCCTTTGAACCCACAACCCAGAACCATCTTGATCCACTCCTCCTCTTTTCAAATTTTTCAAAATTCAGTCTCTGCAAGTTTGGACCAGATTTGCCAAATTTGGTGAAATTCATATCTACACTCCTCCAAAAATTCCACCAAAATTCAGGCAGCCTATTTGAGCAAGGAGAAGCCACTCCACCAAAAATCAGCTCAAGGAAAAATCACCAGAGGCCAATTTCATTCAGTCGAACACCTGGTGGGCACTGTTACTGTTCATAGTTCAGAAATTCAGTTTTCAGTGTCATCTTCAGTCCGTCAGTTTCAGTCACGCGGCCACAGTGCCCTTGGCACGTTCCTCGCCGCCTCTTCCTCTTGTCCGAAGCTGCACACGCATGCGTGGAGCCTTCCTGGCGTCGGTAGCGCGCTGGCTCGCCCTCGCCGGCGTCTTCTGCGGCGTCGGGACCTCCCGTGGTGGCCGACAGGAGGCACACCACGGCAGAACGCCGTTCCGCACCGCCCATCGCTCCCTGGCTCTCCGCGTGGCCTCATGCACACCAGCGCACGCCCGTAGCACAGCCACCGTGGCCGGCAAGCACGGAACGCGCTCTCCGCCGCCGACGGGCCCGCACCATCACCGTTCCGTCGAGCTCGCCCTTAACACCCAAACCCCGGCCAGTTCAACACCAAAACGGACCCGTTGGACCTCCATGATGATGCTTGACCCCCTAACCACCCCGACCGAGCACTGCGCCACCGTAATCGCTCGCCGGTGATCCTCGTTCACGGCAACCGCCTCGGACCGCCTATATAAAGGGGTCCCGAGCTCACTCTCGTGCACGCAGCACCTCCACTACTCACCAACACCCCGCCAGACCACTAGGGGGACCTCGAGGAGGTCTCCTCCCCCAGCTCCGGCCGCCTCGCCCCGCCTCGGCCTCCAGCTCGATTCACTTCGGTGAGGCCACCTCCGGCGCCCAAACCTCGTACGTAGCCCTCTCTTGCACCCAGTAGTCTAACCCCCACCTCAATTTAATCTTTGCAGCCCTCTCCGACGAGCTCCATCCACGCCCGAACCACCGTCCGCCGGAGTTGAAACCGCCGTCGACGCGCTGCTCACCGGCGACCAACACCACCACCCACCGTTACGGAAGGACACGGTGAGCACATTGGTAACCTCTGATCCCCATGCCTCGCCGTGGATCGCCGCCAGCGACCACAGCAGCTCTCGGGCGCCGACGAGCCTCGTCCCTCCCATTTGAAAATTAAACATGACAAGTGGGACCCGCTGTCAGCCTCTCTGTCCTTTCTAAACGAAGCGTTATCTGAAAACGCCTTCTGCCAAATACGTTTTCTCTTCGGGCTGGCGTAATCGCTACAGAAGCGTTTTCTGCTTTTATAAACTAGCCCCTGGAAATCTTCTGTTTCATTACAGATAAGTCCCTGGACAAAAACCCTTATAACTTTTAATCAGAAAAGTATTTTTGATTGATTCTTTTTCTGTTCTCTTTAAAATTTTGTCTAGTTTTTTATCAGATTTATTTGAAAAATATTTGGTTTACCTTCTGTGCTCTCCTTGGTATTTACGTTAGCGCATATATCTTCTTTAAACGTAGATACTGAAGGAGGTGACGGAGCCGCGAACTTCACTGAGCTAGGCTCCGACTACTCTGAACCAGGCAAGCATGTTTGAACTTTTGATATGATGAGTGTCTTGGCATGTTTTGCATTTAGTTAGTTTCATGGCATGCCGGTGAGTATACCGATGAACGTTATTTTATGTGATAATGAGGTAAGTGAGTTCGGTGATCCATACGTGGATGAATGTGAATATGAATGGCCATGTGTTGGCATGAGGATGGGTACGACGGCAGTGTTGTAGCGTGCCAGTCTTACGCCAGACTAAGTGACTTCAGTGTCAAACCATATCGGTCCAGTACCTATCATTTCCTTCCTTGTACTACCACATGTTTTCCGCAAGGAATATGGTTTAGTAAGTTCCAAACCGCTTTCATGGTACACACCAAAGAGGAGAGGCCGTGATGATGGTTCCATGGCCCTGGATTAAAGCCAGTCATCCGGTCAGGGGGCATGGGTGTTTCCGGTTGGGACCGAGAGGGGGGCACCCCTTAGAGCACGCGTATATAAATTTGATCCCATGCTATTCGAGATTGTGATCTCCCCGTCTCAAAAGTTTTTCTTGGACGATGACTAGGGTGATTCCTAGCATCGAGAGGTAGGATGGGTGTGTACCGGTTAGCTGTGTTTTCTTCTAAAATACCGTAAACGGAACTAGTCCTTCGTGACTACGGAAATCCGTTGACTGTGGGAAAAAATTTGTACAAACTCTGCAGAGTCATATATTCCTCCAAATCATCTCTTCCATGTCAAGTTTCGTTCCTTCTTATCCTAATCAATTGTCAGCTTTGACGATAGAGACTCCGGTGAATCGCATGAGTGCTAAGTCCGGTTAAATGATCACTCCTGTGGATGGACTAACCCGTTTGTTTTCATGAATTGAATGTTTATTATGAGTATTATTTACTTGTGAATAAAAGCCCTTTATGTGATGTCGCTCAGACGTCCGACTGTGGCATTTCTTTTAAAGCCCTTTATGTGATGTCGCTCAGACGTCCGACTGTGGCATTTCTTTTAAAGCTCTTTATGTGATGTCGCTCAGACGTCCGACTGTGGCATTTCTTTTTAAAGCCCTTTCTGCGATGTCGCTCAGACGTCCGACTGTGGCATTTCTTTTAAAGCCCTTTATGTGATGTCGCTCAGACGTCCGACTGTGGCATTTCTTTTAAAGCCCTTTATGTGATGTCGCTCAGACGTCCGACTGTGGCATTTCTTTTAAAGCCCTTTATGTGGTGTCGCTAAGATGCCCGACGGTGGCATCATTTTCCTTATTTTTATTTGTTCACCTTTCGAGGCGTCGCTTCAGACACCCGATCGGTCCTTATTTATGTTCTGTGGAATTTCAGGCGGACTACCGCCGTTTTCCCTTTTTACTTACCCGTTATGCCAGTTTTATTTATTGTGCATTAAGGAATTAATCATGTTGCATCCATGCATGCATTTGTTATATCTTACGTCCGAACTGTCTTGCGAGTACTTTCAAAGTACTCACTGGCTTGTTGATTTGGCCAGATGCTGACGAAGGCGATCTCATGGATGAAGAGTTCGATAGCGAGCCCGACACTTAGAGGAGTCCCAGTCAGTCTTGTGCGACCCTGGATTTGGCCACTGTTTTATATCCGCTTCCGCTACCAAATAAATTCATCGAGCCTCTCCTCGACGCTCGATGAGATGACAGACGTAGAGTCTTGTATTTCTCTCCCCGCTGTGTTTTTCCACCACCAGCCTATCCTTGAGTCAGTAGTATGTCTCCCCACCACTGTGTTCTATCCGCCATTATGTATGATTATTGGCGTGCTTGTAATAATTTGGTTGAGCAACCGTAGTTCGACCCTGTAATATATTTTATGCTACTGGCTTATTGTATCAAGATTTGTCTGCCAGTGTGGAGGATTTCTCTCATACTGGACTTAAAAGATTGGCTTTTCAATAAATATTTTTATTGGAAAACCGGTCGTGACAACGACGGAGAAGACGATGTCCGTGGTCGGCGTGAAGATGGCATCGGAGAGGTTGTGGCAGTGAAGCGCTTCGTCGCCGGCGTCGTCAAGAGCTAGCGGTGGCGCTAGGGTTCGTGCGAGAGTGGAAGAAGAGATAATGACTGTGGTGAGGCGTATATTTATAGGGACAGTGGCGGCTCAGTGTTATTACACAGGTGCCCCTGGCGATTCACATCTGAGGAACACGTGGCCATCATGCAGCATATCGGGGGTTGTTCCACGTCCCACGCACGCCTGGATTGTCGGGTGGTCGTTCCCACTTCTCCGGATTTCAGGTGAAGGAATGAGCATTGAAAACGGACTTAATGTTTGTCTCTGTATCTTCTGCTGACAAGGACGCAGAGAAGACATTTGACAGTTTCAAAAGAATGCATATGATTTGGAGAGATAGAGTTTGAGATAGAAAGCATAGAGAGGTTAGGGTCCGATCACATTCACTTAGTTCAGAAGATTCAACAAGAAGACATAGCTATAAGTGAATGCTGTAGAGGACAGAACACTAGTATATATATATATATATATATATTCAACATAGTGAAGATAATCATGAAGACATGTTGAGATTGAAGCCAAACCAAATGTGAAGACATAGCAAATGTAACGCCATGAGTGAAACACTTCGAACAGAACCTTTGGTGGTGGCGTTAGCCACCGTATAGGAAGTATTAGACCCAGACACGGCGCACAATTATCGTGGCGCTCCGAAGTCAAATTCCACATTAATGTATTCACACTTAGAATGTATGTCTTCATTGATTGAAGATATACTTTACTTCGTGTGTTGCACATCTAAGTCATCAATATGCATAAGTGTTAGGATGTGTGCCTGATCACAGGACATTTGAGGATTCCAAGATATTTAGCTCACACCGTAACTTGCAAAATCTCTTCTCATCCAAGGGCTTGGTGAAGATATCTGCCAATTTCTCTTCAGTGTTGACGTGTATGATATCAATATCTTCCTTCACAACATGATCTCTGAGAAAGTGATGACGAATTTCAATGTGCTTTGTCTTCGAGTGCTGAACTGGGTTGTTGGCAATCTTGATGGCGTTTTCGCTATCGCAGTAGAGTGGCACTTGCTTCAGATGAATGCCATAGTCCTTGAGTGTTTGCTTCATCCACAGAAGCTGAGCGCAGCAAGATCCAGCAGCAATGTGTTCAGATTCAGCAGTGGAGAGAGATACACAGTTTTGCTTCTTTGAAGACCAACATACAAGTGATCGTCCCAGAAAATGACATGTGCCTGATGTAGACTTGCGATCCACCTTGTCACCAGCATAATCAGCATCCGAGAATCCAACCAGATCAAACTCTGATCCCTTTGGATACCATAATCCTAGAGTTGGGGTGTGAGCCAAATATCGAAGAATTCGCTTCACAGCTAAGTGATGCGACTCCTTTGGTGCCGCTTGGAATCGAGCACACATGCAAACACTAAGCATAATATCTGGCCTAGATGCACATAGATAAAGTAAAGAACCAATCATGGAGCCGTATACCTTTTGATCAAACTCTTTACCATTGTCGTCAGGACCCAGATGATGTTTGGCTGGCATTGGCGTCGTGAAGCCTTTGCAGTCTTGCATACCGAACTTCTTCAGGCAATCTTTGAGATACTTCTCTTGATATATGAAGATGCCGTTGCGTTGTTGTCGTATTTGAAGACCGAGGAAGAACTTCAGCTCTCCCATCATGGACATCTGATATTTCTCTTGCATCATATATCCAAACTCTTCACTGTACTTCTGATTGGTGCAGCCGAAGATAATGTCATCCACATATATTTGGCACACAAACGGTTCGCCATCATATGTCTTCATGAAGAGAGTGGGGTCGAGGGAACCAGGTATGAAGCCTTTGCTCTTCAGGAAGTATTTGAGTGTGTCATACCAAGCCCGAGGGGCTTTTTTGAGGCCATACAGTGCCTTGTTGAGCTTGTATACCATGTCAGGATGTTTTGGATCTTCAAAGCCAGGCGGTTGTGCAACATACACTTCTTCTTCAATCTTGCCATTGAGAAAAGCGCTCTTCACATCCATTTGATATAGAAGTATGTTATGATGATTTGCATAGGCCAGCAGTATGCGTATGGCTTCAAGTCGAGCCATGGGAGCAAATGTTTCATCGAAGTCAATCCCTTCCACTAGAGTATATTCTTGAGCAACGAGACGAGCTTTGTTTCTCACAACTTGACCATGCTCATCTTGCTTGTTGCGGTATATCCATTTGGTGCCTATTATATTGTGCTTCCGAGGGTCAGGACGCTTAACCAGTTCCCATACATTATTCAGCTCAAACTGTCGAAGCTCTTCTTGCATAGCTTGAATCCATTCAGGTTCCATGAAGGCTTCTTCAACTTTCTTGGGTTCTGTTATTGAGACGAATGCGAAGTGCCCACAAAAATTTGCTAGCTGAGTTGCCCTTGAACGAGTGAGCGGACCGGGTGCATTGATGCTATCAATTATTCCCTCAATCTGCACTTCATTGGCAACACGAGGATGTACAGGGCGAAGATTTTGCTCTTGCTGATCATTGTCATTGTTAGAAGGATTGTCTTCAGGCTGAGCATTGTCTTCAGGTTGATCAGGTGCGGATATGATAAGTTCCTCTTCAGGTTGAGCTTCAGAGGGTATGATTTCTCCAGTTCCCATTAGTTTGATTGATTCACTGGATGGAACTTCATCTAGCACATTTGGCAGGTGCTCTCTTTGTGAACCATTAGTCTCATCGAACAGCACATCCACTGTTTCAACCACTTTGTAATGAAAGAGATTGAAGACTCTGTAGGAGTGCGAATCCTTTCCATATCCAAGCATAAAACCCTCATGTGCTTTTGGTGCAAATTTTGAATTGTGATGTGGATCCTTGATCCAGCACCTGGCTCCAAATACTCTGAAGTAACTGGCATTTGGCTTCTTGCCAGTAAGGAGATCATAAGATGTCTTGTTCAGAAGCTTGTGAAGATAAACACGATTGATTGAATGGCATGCAGTATCAATGGCTTCAGGCCATAATTTTCTTGGAGTCTTGTATTCATCAAGCATCGTTCGGGCCATCTCAATGAGTGTTCTGTTCTTGCGTTCGACGACGCCATTCTGCAGTGGCGTGTACGGAGCTGAGAATTCATGTGTGATGCCCAAAGTATCAAGATATGTATCAAGGCTAGTGTTCTTGAATTCAGTGCCATTGTCACTTCTGATGTGCTTTATCTTGGCGCCATAGTTATTCATTGCTCAATTGGCAAAGAGTCTGAAGACATCCTGCACTTCAGTCTTGTAGAGGATTATGTGCACCCAAGTATATCTAGAATAATCATCAACACTGACAAAGCCATAGAGACAAGCAGTAGTAGTAAGAGTTGAGTAATGAGTGGGACCGAAAAGATCCATGTGGAGCAGTTCGAAGGGTCGAGTAGTTGTCATGATTGTTTTCGAGGGATGTTTGGCCCTCGTCATCTTTCCTATTCACAGGCACCGCATAAGTGATCTTTCTTGAACTTGACGCCCTCGATGCCTATGACATGCTTCTTCTTTGCAAGGGTGTGGAGGTTCCTCATGCCAGCATGCCCTAGCCTCCGATGCCAGAGCCAGCATTCTGAAGCTTTTGCTAGAAGACATACGGCAAGCTGTGGTCCTGCTGAGAAATCTACCACGTACAAATCATCTTTTTGATACCCTTCAAACACTAGAGACTTGTCAGATTCCATTAGAACAAGGCAACGATATTTTCCAAACATTACGATCATGTTCAAATCGCAAAGCAGTGAGACAGACATTAAGTTGAAGCCAAGGGATTCAACAAGCATGACTTTATCCATGTGTTGATCCTTTGAGATTGCAACTCTACCTAGACCCAATACCTTACTTTTACCAGTGTCAGCAAATGTGATGTGACTCTTGTCGGATGGACGTAAGGTTGAGTCCATAAGAAGGCTTCTTTTGCCAGTCATGTGACTGGTACACCCACTATCAATAATCCATTCTGAAGATGCTGGTGTCGTACCCTACAGTGCAGTTAGGGGGATAGGCATCACGAAGAGAATTGTGAAGCAAAAACATTTGACAGACCAGTGGGTTATGAAAGCTTAGATCCAGATTAGGACTGATAGGGAGAGTAGCAAGCGATTCAGGAACGAAGTACATAGTAAGACCATTTGGGCATTTGATCTTGCACCCTACAAGATGTTTAAGGTCCCCAACAATAGCGTTAGATGATTTTGGTTTTCTGCTGGAGACCTTTCCCTGCAAAAGAGAGTTAAGCTTTCTTAGCCACCCACATCTTCAAGGGTGGCTTAGAAGTAATAAGTCTAAGTGCAGCGTCTGAGAACTTTGGCTTGGGAGCCCTAGCAAAAAGTCTTTCAGGTGGACAATAGTACTCATAAGAATAAACAGAATAGTTCTTGGTCTTATGAACATGGCGGTTCGATGAACCGCGCTCATATTCATAGGCCTGAGTATGGTTTCCCTGCAAAACATTTGCGTTAGTGCGACTCAGGTGAGTCTTCTGTCTGTATGAAGCCTTTGGACCGTATGAAGCATGTGGCCTGGGGTTTGTCTTCTTCACCTGTGGTGTCATGATGACATTCACAGGAAGATTTTCCAAACACTTTTTCGGCACCCAGACCTTCTTCATAGGCGGCCCATTCCTGCAGTTAGTACCAATATACCTGGCAAACACTTCACCATTCTGATTCTTAAACAGTTTATAGTTTGCATCAAAGGATTCATCAATGACAATGGGGTTAGCACAAGTGAAGCCAGATAGAGTGGATGGATCTGCTGAAGATTCCTTTGCAGGAACCCATGTGGTTTTGGGGTACTGCTCAGGTTTCCAGTAAGAGCCATCAGCATTCATTTTCCTTACAAACCCAACACCCTCTTTCCTCGGGTTTCGGTTCAGGATCTGCCTTTTGAGGACATCACATAGTGTCTGATGCCCTTTAAGACTTTTGTATATCCCTGTTTCAAGCAATGTCTTCAACCTAGCATTCTCATCAGCAATAGCAGTGGTATCCTCAGCAGAGGGGTTAGTTCCCACATCAATAGTTGAAGGTATTGCAACAGTAGCAGCAGTAGAACACTCAGCAACAGAAGTAGCATTATCACGCTCAATGCATTTAAGACATGGTGGTTCAAATCCTTCCTGAGTGGAACTGATCTGTTCGGCGCGAAGTGACTCGTTTTCCTTTTGAAGATCTTCATGAGCCGCTCTCAATTTCTCAAGATCTTTCTTCCTTTGAAGATAATCATAGGAAAGCTTTTCATGAGTTGTTGAGAGCGTTTCATGACGACTTTCAAGTTCCTCATACTTAACGTGAAGATTTTTTATGTCTTCAATTAAGGACTCAGATCGAGTCATTTCAGCGCCTAACAGATCATCGCTTTTGTCTAATACTTTTTGAATATGTTCCATAGCTTTCTGTTGTTCAGTTGCAATTTTAGCAAGTGTTTTGTAGCAGGGTCTTGAACCACAATCAGAGTCATCTTCACTAGATGTTTGATAGTGAGTAGTGCGTGTGTTTACCTTAGCACCGCGTTCCATGAAGCAGTAGGTAGGAGCGGAGTAGTCCTTGTCATTTGCATCGGTGTCGGTGATGAAGCCATTGTCTTCAATGTTGAAGATGGACTTGGCAACGTATGATGTAGCCAGACTTGCAACGCTAGAATCGGACTCCTCCTCAGACTCCACCTCCGCCTCCTCAGAAGCGGACTCCTCTTCTGAATCCATTTCCTTGCCAACAAACGCACGTGCCTTGCCAGATGAGCTCTTCTTGTGTGATGAAGACTTTGAGGAAGACTTGGACGAAGACTTTGAGTATTTCTTCTTCTTCTTGTCGTCAGAGTCATATTCCTTGCTCTTCTTCTTCTTTTTGTTCTCATTGTCCCACTGCGGACACTCAAAGATGAAGTGGCTAGGTTTCTTGCACTTGTGACATGTTTTCTTCTTGTAGTCATGAGCAGAAGCTTCATCATTCCTTGAGCTTGATCATGAAGACTTTCTAAAACCTTTCTTCTTGGTGAATTTTTGGAACTTCTTCACAAGCATAGCAAGTTCTTTTCCAATGTCTTCAGGATCATCAGAACTGCTGTCAGATTCTTCTTCATATGAGGAGACAGATTTTGCCTTCAAGGCACGAGTTTGCCCATAGTTTGGACCGTAGATATCTCTTTTCTCATAAAGCTGAAACTCATGTGTGTTGAGCCTCTCAAGTATGTCAGATGGATCGAGTGTCTTGAAATCAGGACGTTCTTGAATCATCAGGGCTAGGGTGTCAAACGAACTATCAAATGATCTCAGTAGTGTCTTGACGACTTCATGCTTGGTGATCTCAGTAGCGCCGAGGGCTTGAAGCTTATTTGTGATGTCAGTGAGTCGATCAAACGTGAGCTGGACATTCTCATTGTCATTTCGCTTGAAACGGTTGAAGAGGTTGCGAAGGACACTGATTCTCTGATCTCTCTGAGTTGAGACGCCTTCATTGACCTTGGAGAGCCTGTCCTAGACTAGCTTAGATGTTTCCAAAGCACTCACGCGGCCATACTGTCCTTTGGTCAGATGACCACAGATGATATTCTTGGCAGTAGAGTCTAGTTGAACGAACTTCTTGACGTCAGCAGTAGTGACACCTTCTCCAGCCTTGGGAACGCCTTTCTTGACGACATACCATAGGTCGACGTCAATGGCTTCAAGATGCATGCGCATCTTATTCTTCCAGTAGGGATATTCAGTTCCATCGAAGACGGGGCACGCAACGGAGACTTTAATTATCCCTGCAGTTAACATAGCTAAAACTCTAGGTGGTTAAACCGAATCACATAGAACAAGGGAGTACCTTGCTCTGATACCAATTGAAAGTGCGTTATATCGACTAGAGGGGGGTGAATAGGCGATTTTTATGAAAGTCTTCAAAACGTGGAAGTTTCGAAGACAAACGATAGAAATAAACCTATTACCATGCAGCAGAAGGTAGACTACACTAGGCAAACCATAGTCAAGTATTCAATGAAGTGAAAGCACAATGACTAATAGCAGCTAGGTAGTAAGGATCAGGTAGGAAGATATTATGAAGCCAAGCAGAACACACAGTCACTCAATGAAGACAAAAGATAGTGCAATCATACAATGACTTCACAAGGACCAACAGTAAGTAAAGGGAAGGGAAGGATGAAACCAGTGACTCGTTGAAGACAATGATTTGTTGGACCAGTTCCAGTTGCTGTGACAACTGTACGTCTGGTTAGGGCGGCTACATATTTAAACCTGAGGACACACAGTCCCGGACACCCGGTCCTGAACACGCAGCTCAGGACACCCAGTCCTCACCGTATTCCCCTTGAGCTAAGGTCACACAGACCTCGCCCAATCACTCTGGTAAGTCTTCAAGGTAGACTCCCAAACCTTCACAGACTTCATTCACCGGCGATCCACAATGTCTCTTGGATGCTCAGAACGTGATGCCTAACCGGCTGGAGGATTCATAGTCCTCAAGTGTAATAAGTCTTCAGATCACATAGACAAGAAGACTTAAGTGATGCCTAACACTCTTTGGCTCTAGGTGGTTAGGGCTTTATCCTCGGAAGGAATTCTCTCTCAAGGGCTTCGAGGTGGGTTGCTCTCAAACGACAAAAGTCGTACTCTAACTCTGAGCAACCAACGGTTTATGGTTGTAGGGGGTGGGCTATTTATAGCCACTAGGCAACCCGACCTGATTTGTCCGAAATGACCCTGGGTCACTAAGGAACTGACACGTGTTCCAACGGTCAGATTTCAAACACACACGGAAACTTTACTTGGGCTACAAGCAAAGCTGACTTGTCCGACTCTAGACAAGATTCGCTCTCATAGTCTTCACTCGAAGACATAGGTTTTGGTTAAGCATCACTTCAGTCATTCTGACTGGTTTTCTTGGACCCCACTTAACAGTACGGTGGTTCCTATAACTCAACAAAGAAGAAGAAGAACTACGAAAGATCTAAGTCTTCGAGCTCCATAGGCTTCATGCGATGTCTTCTCTTGTCATAGTCTTCAATGTGAATATCTTCATATACCACCTTTGACATCAATGTCTTCATACATTTTTAGGGGTCATCTCTGGTAGGAAAACCGAATCAATGAGGGACTTCTACCTATGTTATCCTGCAATTCTCACAAACACATTAGTCCCTCAACTAGGTTTGTCGTCAATACTCCAAAACCAACTAGGGGTGGCACTAGATGCACTTACAACTATTCCTCATCTTGCCCTTGGAAGGGACATAGTCCTACCTTTTGCTTATCGCACTATCTGTATCATTCTGCTTTAATGCACCTTTTTGAATAAACAATGCATAGCATTAAGACTATTATTGCATTCTTCTTATATATATATGTGTGTGTGTGTTCATTAATGACGCCTTGCAACCGTACACTTTGGTACGGCCAATACATCAGGGGATTAAGTACCCCACAATATGGTGTGAGAAGTCCGAACACTTTCACAAGTGCGGCACCCCGAACTTATAGCATTATATGCATCAGCTCCGAATCATGTCTTTGGTCAAATGTTGGGTTTGCCCGGCTCCTATGTTTTGGTACCTTACGTTCCGCTCTATCGGCTAAGGTAGCACTAGGAGAACTACTGCGATTGTGCCTTAGTTCTGCTAGGCTAAGCACCTCAGTAGAGAAAGCTAAAACTGACTGTCATGATAAGGCAAGAGACTGGTCGCTGTTCGGCGAGGTTTCGAGTCCCTAAAAACTTATGCCGCTTAGAGCGAGGAGCCGGTCCTGTCCGGCTTAAAGGCGTGTATCGCGCCCCGAATTCGGCCTTCCCAATACCAGGGGCTTCGCCGAAATTTAAAATTATAGAATTCTATGGCTAAGTGAGAGTGATAAAGCATTATTAGTCCGGTTGCCTTGTTCGCTGTGCTGAGCACCTCCCTCGAAGGACCCAAAAATGGGAACAAGAGTGCTCAGGTTTATCCCGAACACCCCAGCACTCGCGGCATGGGGGCAGAAGCCGAGGACTAGCCATCTCTCAGATTGGATAAACAGCCAAACAGAAGGTAATATTTTAAATTCAAATAAGCGTTGCATAGCGCATATGAAACAAGTTTTCATCATATAGGATCACACGAGCAAGTTTACTCAAATATTACATCCTTTGTACATTTGTCCGCTACAAGACGGGCACCCTTCAGGACACCCTCATAATAAATTTCGGGGGTGCGATGCTCCTTGCCCTGTGGTGGTCCTTCCTTGATCAGCTTCACGGCGTCTAGCTTGGCCCATTGCACCTTCACACGGGTGAAAGCCCGGCGTGCACCTTCGATGCAGACGGACCACTTGACGACTTCCAGCCGAGGGCAGGCATCCACAAGCTGCCTCACCAGGCCGAAGTAGCTGTTTGGAAGGGCGTCGCCAGGCCACAGCCGTACTATAAGGCCCTTCATGGCCTGTTCGGCCGCCTTGTGTAGCTCGACCAGTTGCTTTAGCTGGTCGCTCCGAGGCATCGGGTGTTCGGACCCAGTATACTGAGACCAGAACAGCTTCTCCATTGAGCTTCCCTCCTCAGCCTGATAAAACTGTGCGGCATCCGACACGCTGCGGGGCAAATCTGCGAATGCTCCTGGAGAGCTCCGGATTCAGGTAAGTAATAGGTAATTTACTTTCACATGCTTGCTTTGCATATGGAATACCTTACCCGCCGCTATTTTCTTCATCGCGTCAATCTCCTGGAGGGCCTATTGGGCTTCGGCCTTGGCACTCTTTGCGCTCTCGAGGGCCGCGGAAAGTAGACTCTCGCGTCTTCGAGTCAAGCTCCAACGCCTCATGCATCGTCACGAGAGCCTGGAGCTCTTGCTGCACCTCGCCCACCCGAGCCTCTTGCCTTTCCCGCTCAGTACGCTCCTTGGCCGCTTTATCTTCGGCCTCGGACAGCGCTTGCTTTAGGGTCGCCACTTCGGTTGTGGCCCCTGGCAAATTCATGATGATCCTGTCATTTTGCAATCGCATTCTTTTTATACATATCCATAGACTAGGTACTACTTACCTTTGTTCTCCTCGAGCTGCCTCTTGGCAAGGCCGAGCTCGTCCTTGGACCCTTTAAGGTCCTGCTTCAGTGCGGAGACCTCCGCAGTGAGTGCGGCAGATGCCAGCAGCGAAGCCTGCATATGCATATTGACATACTTATAATAGACTCCTACGATATTGTTTGATCCTCTGTTCGGCTTTTCTTTGTGAACACCGAACAGAGCATCAGGGGCTACTGTCTATGCGGTAATATTTTTCCTATATTTCAAACACTTACCTCAAAGCCTATTAGAAGGCTGGCACAGGCTTCAGTCAATCCGCTCTTGGCGGACTAAACCTTCTGGACCACCGCACTCATAATAGTACGGTGCTCCTCGTCGATGGAAGCGCTGCGAAGCGCTCCCAGCAGATTGTCCGGCGCCTCTGGATGGACAGAGGTCACCGGCACAGGTGTTTTGCCCCTCTTGGAAGGAGGCCGCCTGCCCGAGTCCGGCACCACTGGAGGTTCCGGCGCGGTGTTCGGCTAAGGGCCAAACTCGGAGCCCTCAGGGGCCTTATTCCCTCTGCTCCCGGAGTCCGGAAGGTCACCTTGAGGTGCCTCCGGGACTGTCTCCCCTCGACCCGGTGCCTCTTGAGACAATACCTCGGCGTCGTGCGTAGGGCAAGGGGAGGTGGCGGTCGGAAGTGGATCACTATCCATATCCGATGATCCCAGGGAGCCGTCCGACGATACATCGATACGGGCTCGTGGCGGCCTGCATAATCATATTCGGTGTTAGGAAAGCAGTGCGACAAAGGAATGCTATGAGTTACTCTGGTATCCGAATACTTATGACTTCGTCAGGGGCTTGGCCCTGAGCAGCCAGTCGTCTTCGCCTTCGGCGGCAGTGGTGGAACTGTCCGAAGGAGAGTCCTTCCCTTCTTGGACCCCTCGGCCTCCCTAGTTGGGGCGGCCTTCCTTTTCTTGTCTCCCCCATCTGAAGGGGGAGCATCTTCTTCTTCCTCCTCGTCTTCGGGGGAGGAGTGTGTCGCGGAGTTATCGTACAATGAGTCCGATGACGCCTAGCATCGGGAACTCTTTCGGGTTACCTTGGCCTTCTTGGTCTTCTCTGGCACCTTGTAAGGAGCCGGAGTCAACATCTTCGTCAGGAGAGCGTCTACTGGGCCTTCGGGCAAAGGAACCGGACAGCCGATGGGTCCGGCCGTCTCCTGACAGTCCTGTCAAAGGTACGGGAGCTTAGATCCCGCATAGAGTCAAACTATGAAAAACAAGTATCCTGTGAGAGGTAAAACAGCTTACCGCGCTGGCTTGGCGCTTCGCGCAGAATCCGCGATCCTCGATAGTGGGACGGGGAACCTCGGCACCCTTGAATAGCACCTTCCAGGCATCCTCGTGAGTTGTATTGAAGAGCCTGTTTAGAGTTTGATGCTGGGCCGGGTCGAACTCCCACAAGTTGAAAGCCCATTGTTAGCACGAAAGGATCCGGCGGATGAGCATGACCTGGACTATGTTGACGAGTTTGAGCTTCTTGTTCACCATGTTTTGAATACATGTTTGGAGTCCGGTCAGCTCTCCCGAACTACCCCAGGATAGGCCCTTCTCTTGCCAGAAGGTGAGCCGCGTGGGGATGCCAGATCGGAACTCAGGGGCCGCTGCCCATTTAGGGTCACGCGGCTCGGTGATATAGAACCACCCCGATTGCCACCCCTTTACGGTCTCCACGAAGGAGCCCTCGAGCCATGTGACATTGGGCATCTTGCCCACCATGGCGCCTCCGCACTCCGCCTGGCGGCCGCTCACTACCTTCGGCTTGACATTGAAGGTCTTCAACCACAAGCAGAAGTGGGGCTTGATGCGGAGGAAGGCCTCGCACACGACGATAAACACCGAGATGTTGAGGATGAAGTTCGGGGCCAGATCGTGGAAATCCAGGCCGTAGTAGAACATGAGCCCCTGGACGAATGGGTGGAGAGGGAATCCCAGTCCGCGGAGGAAATGGGTAAGGAACACTACCCTCTCATGGGGCCTGGGGGTGGGGATGAGCTACCCCTCATCTGGGAGCCGGTGTGCGATGTCGTCGGGCAGGTATCCGGCTCTCCTCAGCTTCTTGATGTGTCCCTCCGTGACGGAGGAGACCATCCACCTGCCTCCCGCTGCGGACAAGGTTGGAGAAGGTTGAGGTGGGAAATGCGGACTTGGGCGCTGGAGCTCGAGTGTGCGAAAATGGATGAGCAAAGGAGGAAGAATGTGTGGATGGGAAGGTGAATCCTTATCCCTTTATATGGGCGGACGAAACTATGCGTCCCCACTAGCCTGGTAAAACTCGCTTATCCCCCAAGCGCCGTAATCGATGGCGCGGTTGGGTTACCCATGCCCGTATTGATGAGAATCCCGTGATAAGGGTACACGATCTCTGCTTTGACAAGACGTGTCAAAAAACTGCCTCGCGTTATGTGCGGGGCTAGTTAAAAGAAACGGTTCGAATAATCACCGGGCCATGACATAATGTCGTGTTGCCAAAACAAGTCGGAAAATTAGATTTGTGCAAATATTATTCTCTCTGCGGTGGTATGTGGAACTTATTTTCCATGGTCGGACACTATCCTTGTATTCAAATTCTTCCGTGATGTATTCGGAGGAAGAACCCGCCTCGTAATGCCGAAGACAACACTGTGCGCCGGACTCATCATCATTGAAGCCTGGTTCAGGGGCTACTGAGGGAGTCCTGGATTAGGGGGTCTCCGGACAGCCGGACTATATACTTTGGCCGGACTGTTGGACTATGAAGATACAAGATTGAAGACTTCGTCTCGTGTCCGGATGGGACTCTACTTGGTGTGGAAGGCAAGCTAGGCAATACGGATATGTGTATCTCCTCCTTTGTAACCGACCTTGTGTAACCCTAACCCTCTCCGGTGTCTATATAAACCGGAGGGTTTTAGTCCATAGGACACAATAACATACAATCATACCATAGGCTAGCTTCTAGGGTTTAGCCTCTCTGATCTCGTGGTAGATCTACTCTTGTACTACCCATATCATCAGTATTAATCAAGCAGGATGTAGGGTTTTACCTCCATCAAGAGGGCCCGAACCTGGGTAAAACATCGTGTTCCCTGCCTCCTGTTACCATCCGCCTTAGATGCATAGTTCGGGACCCCCTACCCGAGATCCGTCGGTTTTGACACCGACAATGGGCTTCCTCAAAGTGCCCTAGGTCTTCATGAGCAAGCAAGTTGGATGCACACCCACTTAGTTTCTTTTTTAGTTTTCATACACTTATAGCTCTAGTGCATCCGTTGCATGGCAATCCCTACTCACTCACATTAATATCTATTGATGGGAATCTCCATAGCCCGTTGATACACCTAGTTGATGTGAGACTATCTTATCCTTTTTGTCTTCTCCACAACCACCATTCTATTCCACCTATAGTGCTATGTCCATGGCTCACGCTCATGTATTACATGAAGATTGAAAAAGTTTGAGAACATCAAAAGTATGAAACAATTGCTTGGCTTGTCATCGGGGTTGTGCATGATTAAATATTTTGTGTGATGATATACCCAGACTATATGATCTTTGTAGCGACCCGACCTCAGACGGTCAAGTCTATGTGCTTAAGTGTCATCCCTGGATCGGTATGCTGACACACACAGTACTCGAGGATTTATAACAGAGGTAAATCACATGTATAAAGTAACGTAAATACTATTACCTCAATCCATATAGCGGAAGTAACAAAGGTTGTGGATTCCCATCAACACCAACGGCAAAGTTGAGTGTAGAAATTGTAACCCTAACGTATCACTTACTCGTCGTAAGAATCCTGCAACATGAGACGTTGCAGCCATAAAGGGTCAGTACATTGAATGTACTGGCAAATTCACACCATAGGATAAAGATGAATAATAGCTATCACTACATGCATAGTTGGCTCGTGGAAAGCTCTAAGTTTATTTTTGCATAAAGCCAATTTTCCCCTACCTCAAAGGAATAAATTTTATTTAACTATACAGTTGTTTGAAAAAAAAATTGAGAAGGTATATCCCCAACTCAATCCCAAAATAGTAATCATTAACCCAATCAAATTACTTAAATAAAGTGTTGAGATCAACATGATAATCCAAGAACCAGATACTCAAGATGTCCATAACCGGGGACACGGCTAATCATGATTAGTTTGTACACTCTGCAGAGGTGTGCACACTTTTCCCCACAAGACTCGATCTCGTCTGTTGTATTTCTCGCACTGCATGCTGTTTGAGAAACGGATGACCGAGACACAGTCTTTCCGAAGAGGCCCCCTTAACCGATAGATAGGTCGGTACACCTACAATCCCCTACATCTGCTAGCCCATCATGGAAAGGATCCCCACAACTTACTCAACTATGCCAGAGCCCATAATGGCTTGTGGCTGCACACGGAAGTTTCTAGCATGAATAATCTTATGATCCCTTTGAGCCTAGGTGACGAACCATAGGATGATCACACGGTAACCCTGGGATCTCCTAGGTCAACACTGGTATATCCCCAGGTGTCTGGGCAAGTCCACTGGTATATCCCCAGGGTGCCCCAACCAATCCACCCAGATGTGTATTAAAGTAGCCACCTAAAGCTAAACCTTACTTAACAATAATCTCTCACATCTTTCATTGCATAGCAGTATAAGCATAACATAGAAGTAACTCCCAAGGTTTGAATGCAGGACAATAGGTTCCTACCTCATCAACTACTTCCCAATACCCACATGTTATCAATTCCTAACCATGTAATGTTTGAGCGTGAAACTAATGCGTAAAAACTGGGTAATGAAAAGTATGATCAAAGTGTGAACTTGACGAAGATGATTCACACTCATAACTCCTGATAGTTGTACTCGTCACACTCCGTTCAATCTATCGCGAGCAAGCAATTGTAACCACACATAAGCAATCACTCAAAAGATCGGGAAGAACGAAGAAGACAGTTCGGAAAACATCAAAACCAAGCAAATAACTCTTGCAACATAAAATAATTTCTAACAGTACCAAAATTATGTGAATTTGGCCTTATCACAAAGTTTAGGTCAAGAGCTTCGATTTGCAAAAAGAATGAATTAAATCAAAGTTATAAAACTCAAGTTATGATGAAAGAAGTTTGAATATGAATCTAAACAAATTTCGAAATTTGAAATTTTCTAAAAGTTGATGTGACAGGTTCACTGGATAGGTGAAAACAAGACAAAACTATAGGCGCTGATTTCATCTAATTTGGATGAACGAGTAAAAAGTTATGGCTGTTTGAAAAATCAGGGCCAAGTTATTTTACGAAAGAAAAATAGTTACGGCTAAAAAAATCTAGGTCTAATGTATAAATACATAGACTAATTGATAATTTAA
The DNA here is from genome assembly GCF_018294505.1 of Triticum aestivum. Lineage (NCBI taxonomy): Eukaryota > Viridiplantae > Streptophyta > Magnoliopsida > Poales > Poaceae > Triticum > Triticum aestivum. Next base: position 78,518,231 of record NC_057800.1, read on the forward strand.
TTATTCTATCATACTAGTTTAGAAATAATAAACTACGGAAGTATAAAAAACAAATAAAGATACCTTTATAAGGCAGAGAAAAGACGATTTCGGAGAAAGGAGACAATTTTCAGAAGTCCCTCTGAAGAGGAGAAAAACATTTTCTTTAATGAATCTAGTAAAACCAAAATATTGATTTAACCTGAATCGGATGATTTTTGGAGACTCTATGGGTCTATATTTATAGAGGGAAAAAAGGTTTGGGGTCAAAGGCTAGGAAATATGGGACTAAACATATACGTACGTAGATAAAATTTTGAAAATTTATGGGCTAAAAGTTAGCCCCGGTCGCGCGCTGTAGTTTTTTTTAAACAAATTTTTTGGTCAAATAAAAAAAACCTGGCTGGGCCTGGCCCATGTAGGAGAGAAGAGAAACAAATAAAATGATGGGGCGCCCGATGCCACTATGCTGCGCACATAGGCGACAGTTAGTTCTAGGCGGACGTGCAGTTTTTTTAGAAATAGAACAGGACAAAAGGAGTAACAAAAATAATAGTAAACTTATATATAGGCATATAATATAAAGAAATTTTTAGAAAAAGATTTTCTATGACATGAAGATTTTTCTATTGTCAAATAAAATACAAAAAAAATCAAATAATTCAAACAGTACTACTTCTACAATAAAATCCAATAAAAATCATTTTAGAACTACCAAAATGATTTCAAAATTATTTCTCTCTAATTTTCTAATGTAGGGAATCATTTTACCCTATTTTCCATTTATTTTATTTTTGGAGAAAAATAATTTGAATAAAACCCAAATAACTCCAAATTGAAAATAATTTCAAAGGGACTTTAAATTTGATTCTTTTAAACTTCCAACTCGTATTTCATATGTTTTGAAGAAGTCATTTTATCTTCTCTCATGAAAATCATTGACTTGCTTAAAGTTTCTAAATTTGAAATATTTTCAAATGAAACTCAAATCTTTTCAGCAACCATTTTCATTTATTTAAATGGAATAAGTCATGTCATATTCTCTCTAGGGTTTTGTGATGAAAATAAATTTGAATTCTTGGAGATCAGAAAGCAAGTTGAAAGTTTTGGGAAAGTCATTTTATTCCCTCTCATTTAACTTTCAAAAAGTTTCGAATTTCACTCAATTTCACACAAGCAACCACACCACAATCAAACAAATCTATTTATTTAATATAACATTCCAAAATTTAGAATTTTGGGATGTTACAATTTTGTAGGGATAACTTTCTTTGGCCATGTTATTTTGAGAAGACATGATTATTTTATTAGTATGCTCTAAGTCATTATTTTTATGTCAATATTAAACTTTTGTCTTGAATCTTTCGGATCTGAACATTCATGCCATAATAAATAAAATTACATTGATAATTATGTTAGGTAGCATTCCACATCAAAAATTCTGTTTTTGTCATTTACCTACTCGAGGACGAGCAGGAATTAAGCTTCGGGGTGCTTGATACGTCTCCAATGTATCTATAATTTTTGATTGTTCCATGCTATTATATTATTTGTTTTTGATGTTTAATGGGCTTTAATATGCTCTTTTATATTATTTTTGGGACTAACCTATTAAACGGAGGCCCAGTGCCAGTTTTTGTTTTTTCCCTATTTTAGAGTTTCACAGAAAAGGAATACCAAACGGAATCCAAACGGAATGAAACCTTCGCGATGATCCTTCTTGGACTGAAAGCAAACCAGAAGACTTGGAGGCGGCCAGGAGGCAGGAGGACGCGCTCCCACCCTCACGGGCCCCACGAAGCTCCACCGACGTACTTCTTTCGCCTATATATACTCTTATACCCTAGATCAATCACAAAGAGCCACGAGAAACTTTTCCACCGCCGCAACCTTCTGTACCCATGAGATTCCATCTTGGGGCCTTTTCCGGCGATCTGTCGGAGGTGGAATCGATCACGGAGGGCTTCTACATCAACACCATAGCCTCTCCGATGAAGCGTGAGTAGTTTACCACAGACCTTCGGGTCCATAGTTATTAGCTAGATGGCTTCTTCTCTATCTTTGATTCTCAATACAAAGTTCTCCTCGATGTTCTTGGAGATCTATTCGATGTAATTCTTTTTGCAGTGTGTTTGCCGAGATCCGATGAATTATGGGTTTATGAATGATAACCCACAAGTATAGGGGATCAATTGTAGCCTCTTTCTAAAAGTAAGAATGTCGAACCCAATGAGGAGCTAAAGGTAGAACAAATATTCCCTCAAGTTCTATCGACCACCGATACAACTCTACGCACGCTTAACGTTCGCTTTACCTAGAACAAGTATGAAACTAGAAGTACTTAGCTATTTTTGGATAGGTTTGCAAGATAATAAAGAGTGCATAAATAAAAGCTAGGGGCTGTTTAGATAAAGAAGTAATAAGGTTAGTATAGCAAGTGTGGAAAAATGGTGGTAGGAGTTGTGAAATTGTCCCTAAGCAATTGACTACGTTACTAGACCGATAGCAAGTTTTATGTGGGAGAGGCCACTGCAAGCATGTCATCCCTGACTTGGAATTCTATGCACTTATGATTGGAACTATTAGCAAGCGTCCACAACTACTAACTTTCATTAAGGTAAAACCCAACCATAGCATTAAGATATACTGGTCCCCCTTCAACCCCGTATGCATCAATTTCTATGCTAGGTTGAAGCTTCTGTCACTCTTTCCCTCCAATACATAGACCTATCAACATACAACTAACCCTATGGTGTGATCCACGCGCGCACTCATATGATGGGCACCAAAGGACAACAACATAACCACAAGCAAATTAAATCAGTCATAGCAATTCATCAACCACCGATAGGACAACGAAAATCTACTCAGACATCATAGGATGGCAACACATCATTGGATAATAATATGAAGCATAAAGCACCATGTTCAAGTAGAGGGTACAGTGGGTTGCGATAGAGTGGACCGCTGTAGATAGAGGGGGAAGGTGATGAAGATGTTGGTGAAGATGACGGAGGTGTTGGTGAAGATCGTGGTGATGATGATGGCCCCGGCGGCGTTCCGGCGCCACCGGAAGCGAGGGGGAGAGAGCCCCCTCCTTCTTCTTCTTCCTTGAACTTCTCCCTAGATGGGAGAAGGGTTTCCCCTCTGGTCCATGGCCTCCATGGCATGGGAGGGGCAAGAGCCCCTCCGAGATTGGATCTGTCTCTCTCTGCTTCTACGCTCTCAGATTCTGCCCATTCACTGTTTCTTATATATCCGGAGATTCGTAACTCCGATTGGATTGGAACCTTTGCCCCGATTTTTTCCCAAAATTAGCTTTCTTGCTGCGAAAGAAGAGCAGTAACCGCCTTATGGGGGGCCACGAGGGTCAGGGGCGCGCCCAGGGGGGCAGGCGCGCCCCCTGCCTCGTGGCTCCCTCGGGCACCATCTCACATTGATTCTTTCCCATATTTCACAAATATTCCAAAAATATTCTCCATCCGTTTTTATCCCGTTTGGACTCCGCTTGATATGGATTTTCTGCGAAACAAAAAACATGCAACAAATAGGAACTGGCACTGGGCACTGGATCAATATTTTAGTCCCCAAAATAGTATAAAAAGTTGCCAAAAGTATATAAAAGTTGTAGAATATTGGCATGGAACAATAAAAAATTATAGATACGACGGAGACGTATCAGAGGGTGGGACAAAAGATGTCAGGCAAGTTTATCTATGAATATTATTTGGTTCTTCTCTGAATTCTTATATGCATGATTTGATATCTTTGCAAGTCTCTTCGAATTATTGGTTTAGTTTGGCCTACTAGATTGATCTTTCTTGCAACAGGAGAAGTGCTTAGCTTTGGGTTCAATCTTGCAGTGTCCTTTTCCAGTGACAGTAGGGACAGCAAGGCATGTATTTTATTGTTGCCATTGAGGATAAAAAAATGGGGTTTATATCATATTGTTTGAGTTTATCCCTCTACATCATGTCATCTTGCTTAAAGTGTTAATCTATTCTTATGAACTTAATACTCTAGATGCATGCTAGATAGCGGTCGATGTGTGGAGTAATAGTAGTAGATGCAGAATCATTTCGATCTACTTGACACGGACGTGATGCCTATATTCATGATCATTGCCTTAGATATCTTCATAACTATGCATTTTCTATCAATTGCTCGATAGTAATTTGTTCACCCATCGTAATACATGCTATCGTGAGAGAAGCCACTAGTGAAACCTATGGCCCCGGGTCTCTTTCTTATTATATTGCATCTCTTTTATTTACATCGCATCTCGTTTACTATTTTGCAATCTTTAGTTTCCAATCTATATAACAAAAATACCAAAAATATTTATTTTACTATCTCTATCAGATCTCACTTTTGCAAGTGATCGTGAAGGGATTGACAACCCCTTTATCGCGTTGGTTGCGAGGTTCTTGATTGTTTGTGCAGGTACTAGGTGACTTGTGCGTTGTCTCCTACTGGATTGATACCTTGGTTCTCAAAAACTGAGGGAAATACTTACGCTACTTTGTTGCATCACCCTTTCCTCTTCAAGAGAAAACCAATGCATGCTCAAGAGGTAGCACACTGTCGTTTAGGTCATATTGGTGTAAATCACATGAATAAACTCCATGTTGATGGGCTTTTGGAATCACTTGATGCTTGCGAACCATGCCTCATGGGCAAGATGACTAAGACTCCGTTCTCCGGAACAATGGAACGAGCAACAGACTTATTGGAAATAATACATATTGATGTATGCGGTCCGATGAGTGTTGATGCTCGTGGCGGGTATCGTTATTTTCTAACCTTCACAGATGATTTGAGCAGATATGGGTATGTCTAGTTGGTGAAACATAAGTATGAAACATTTGAAAGTTCAAAGAATTTCAGAGTGAAGTGAAAAATCATCATATCAAGAAAATTAATTTTCTACGATCTGATTGGGGAGGTGAATATTTGAGTTATGAGTTTGGTCTTCATTTGAAACAATGCAGAATAGTTTCACAACTCACACCACGTGGAATACCACGGCGTAATGGTGTGTCCGAACGTCGTAATCGTACTTTATTAGATATGGTGCGATCTATGATGTCTCTTACTGATTTACCGCTATCGTTTTGGGGTTATGCTTTAGAGACAGCTGCATTCACGTTAAATAAGGCACCATCAAAATCCGTTGAGATGACACCATATGAATTGTGGTTTGGCAAGAAACCCAAGTTGTTGTTTCTTAAATTTGGGGCTGCGATGCTTATGTGAAAAAGATTCAACCTGATAAGCTCGAACCCAAATCGGAGAAATGTGTCTTCATAGGATACCCAAAGGAGACTGTTGGGTACACCTTCTATCACAGATCCGAAGGCAATATATTCGTTGCTAAGAATGGATCCTTTCTAGAGAAGGAGTTTCTCTCGAAATAAGTGAGTGAGAGGAAAGTAGAACTTGATGAGGTAACTATACCTACTACCTTATTGGAAAGTAGTTCATCACAGAAATCAGTTCCAGTGATTCCTACACCAATTAGTGAGGAAGCTAATGATGATGATCATGAAACTTCTGATCAAGTTACTACCAAACCTCGTAGGTCAACCAGAGTAAGATCCACACCAGAGTGGTACAGTAATCCTATTCTGGAAGTCATGTTACTTGACCATGACGAACCTACGAACTATGAGGACGCGATGATGAGCCCAGATTTCGCAAAATGGCTTGAGGCCATGAAATCTGAGATGGGATCCATGTATGAGAATAAAGTGTGAACTTTGGTTGACTTGCCCGATGATCGACAAGCCATAGAGAATAAATGTATCTTCAAGAAGAAGACTGAAGTTGACGGTAATGTTACTGTCTACAAAGCTCGACTTGTTGCGAAAGGTTTTCGACAAGTTCAAGGAGTTGACTACGATGAGACCTTCTCACCTGTAGCGATGCTTAAGTCTGTCTGAATCATGTTAGCAATTGCTACATTTTATGATTATGAAATTTGGCAAATGGATGTCAAAATTGCATTCCTTAAAGGATATCTTATAGAAGAGTTGTATATGATGCAGTCAGAAGGTTTTGTCGACCCAAAAGGTGTTAACAAAGTGTGTAAGCTCTAGTGATCCATTTATGGACTGGTGCAAGCATCTCAGGGTTGGAATATATGCTTTGGTAGTGTGATCAAAGCATATGGTTTTATACAGACTTTTGGAGAAGCATGTATTTACAAGAAAGTGAGTGGGAGCTCTGTAGCATTTCAGATATTATATGTGGATGACATATTGTTGATTGGAAATGATACTGAATTTCTGAATAGCATAAAAGGATACTTGAATAAGAATTTTTCAATGAAAGACCTCGGTGAAGCTACTTATATATTGGGCATCAAGATCTATAGAGATAGATCAAGACGCTTAATTGGACTTTCACAAAGCACATACCTTGATAAAGTTTTGAAGAAGTTCAAAATGGATCAAGCAAAGAAAGGGTTCTTGCCTGTGTTACAAGGTGTGAAGTTGAGTCAGATTCAATGCCCAAACACCGCAGAAGATAGAGAGAAAATGAAAGTCATTCCCTATGCTTCAGCCATAGGTTCTATCATGTATGCAATGTTGTGTACCAGACCCGATGTGTGCCTTGCTATTAGTTTAGCAGGGAGGTACCAAAGTAATCCAGGAGTGGATCACTGGACAGTAGTCAAGAACATCCTAAAATACCTGAAAAGGACTACGGATATGTTTCTCGTTTATGGAGGTGACAAAGAGCTCGTCGTAAATGGTTACGTCGATGCAAGATTTGACACTGATCCGGATGACTCTAAGTCACAAACCGGATACACATTTTTATTGAATGGTGGAGCTTTCAGTTGGTGCAGTTCTAAACAGAGCATCGTGGCGGGATCTACGTGTGAAGCGGAATACATAGTTGCTTTGGAAGTAGCAAATTAAGGAGTCTGGATGAAGGAGTTCATATCCCATCTAGGTGTAATACCTAGTGCATCGGGTCCAATGAAAATCTTGTGTTACAATACTGGTGCAATTGCCTTGGCAAAGGAATCCAGATTTCACAAGAGAACCAAGCACATCAAGAGATACTTCAATTCCATCCGCGATCAAGTCAAGGAAGGAGACATAGAGATTTGCAAAATACATACAGATTTGAATGTTGCAGACCCGTTGACTAAGCCTCTCTCACGAGAAAAACATGATCAGCACCCAGAATCCATGGGTGTTAGAATCATTACTATGTAATCTAGATTATTGACTCTAGTGCAAGTGGGAGACTAAAGGAAATATGCCCTAGAGGCAATAATAAAGTTGTTATTTATATTTCCTTATATCATGGTAAATATTTATTATTCATGCTAGAATTGTATTAACCGGAAACTTAGTACATGTGTGAATACATAGACAAACAGAGTGTACCTAGTATGCCTCTACTAGACTAGCTCGTTAATCAAAGATGGTTAAGTTTCCTAGCCATAGACATGTGTTGTCATTTGATGAACGGGATCACATCATTAGAGAATGATGTGATGGACTAGACCCATCCGTTAGCTTAGCACTATGATCATTTAGTTTATTGCTATTCCTTTCTCCATAACTTATACATGTTACTATGACTATGATATTATGCAACTCCCGAATACCAAAGGATCACTTAGGGTGCTATCAAACGTCACAACGTAACTGAGTGATTATAAAGATGCTCTACAGGTGTCTCCGATGGTGTTTGTTGAGTTGCCATATGTCGAGATTAGGATTTGCCACTCCAATTGTCGGAGAGGTATCTCTAGGCCCTCTCGGTAATGCACATCACTATGAGCCTTGCAAGCAATGTGACCAATGAGTTAGTTACGGAATGATGCATTACGGAACGAGTAAAGAGACTTGCCAGTGACGAGATTGAACTAGGTATGGTGATACCGACGATCGAATCTCGGGCAAGTAACATACAGATGACAAATGGAACAATGTACGTTGTTATGCGGTTTGACCGATAAAGATCTTTGTAGAATATGTAGGAACCAATATGAGCATCCAGCTTCCGCTATTGGTTATTGACCGGAGATGAGTCTCGGTCATGTCTACATAGTTCTCGAACCCATAGGGTCCGCACGCTTAACGTTCGATGACGATCTATGTGATTTGATGTACCGAAGGTTGTTCGGAGTCCCGGATGTGATCACGGACATGACGAGGAGTCTCGAAATGGTCGAGACATAAATATTGATATATTGGAAGGTTATGTTTGGACACCGGAAAGGTTTCGGATAGGTTCGGGCATTTTCCGGAGTACCGGGGGGGGGGGGTTACCAGAAACCCCTGGGGGGTTAATGGGCCTTCATGGGCTTTAGTGGAAGAGAGGAGGAGGCGGCCAAGTGGAGGGGCGTGCCCCCCCCCCAAACCCAATCCGAATTGGGAGGGGGGTCGGCCCCCTTTCCTTCTCTCCCTCTTCCCTTTCCTTCCCTTCCTAGTTGGACTAGGAAAGGGGGAACCTACTCCTAGTAGGAGTAGGATTCCCCCCTTGGGGTGCACCCCATGAGGCCGGCTGGCCCCCTCATCCACTGATTTGTATACGGGGGAGGGGGCACCCCATAGACACACAAGTTGATTTCTTAGCCGTGTGCGGTGCCCCCTCCAGAGATTTCCACCTCGGTCATATTGTCATAGTTCTTAGGCGAAGCCCTGCGTCGGTAACTTCATCATCACCGTCAACACGCCGTCATGCTGACGAAACCCTCCCTCGGCCTTAGCTGGATCTAGAGTCCGAGGGACGTCACCGAGTTGAACTTGTGCAGATCACGGAGGTATCGTGCGTTCGGTACTTGATCGGGTGGATTGCGAAGATGTTCAACTACATCAACCGTGTTACTCAATGCTTCCGCTTTCGGTTTACGAGGGTACGTAGACACACTCTCCCCTCTCATTGCTATGCATCTCCTACATAGATCTTGCGTGATCGTAGGAATTTTTTTGAAATACTGTGTTCCCCAACAACTACATACGAAGCAAAGTGAGTAAATCTACACTCTAAAATATGTCTAGATACATTCGTATGTTGTAGTCCATTTAAAATGTCTAGAAAGACAGATATTTAGGAATGAACGGGGTACATGACAACTTTATGAACTATATAGGTTCAAACGGCCATCGCCATATTTGTTTTTCACTACTTTGCAATGATCCTTTTAGGCACCAAGAACATGGCAATTTCATTTCATGCATCATCCCAAATTTGCCATGTTTCTATGTCAAATGCTTCATTTTTACACGCCGTGAAAAAAATTCCATTGGTCCATGGCAATTTATTAATTACACTATGGTACTTCCATTGTAGGTACCATGGCAATTAAATTATTTGGACCGTGACATTTTTAGGTAATATGGCAATTCCATTATTTAGACCATGGCATTTTTTATACACCATTACAATTTTATTATTAAGAGCATATCATTCTTTGTTCTCTCACATGTGCTTCTAATGCAGAGATATTCTTCAGCAGGTGTATCATTCTCCGAAACAAAAATTGTATGCTTTTTTAGCGCATCTCAAACATGTTGAGATAGCATAAAATTATTGCTCCAACTAACCTAAGCTACCTTGGTTTCTCCCACATGTTTTTTTGCAAAAAGGATCATATCTATTATTAAGATTAATTGAAACTACAAATCACTTCAAACATAATAAAAATTACATCAAGGTCCATGGACCACCGAATGACCATTGTTGCCGCTAGAACAAGCGGCCGACGCGCTGCTGTCGATGCTCCCATACCTGAGCCGGCCTGACATGTCAATGACAGCTGGGAAGTCTTCGTGCATGTGCCCCTATGAACCAGCACCCTGGAGCCGTAGTCGCCGCCATTGAATCCTTCAGTAGATCTGAAGAAATTGACACCAAATGTCGCCGTTGTGTACACACGGCGGGAAACCCTAACCTCGCCGCCCCAAGGAGCTTGCAGGAATCTATAGCGGTGCTCCGTCTAATCCGTCCTACCGGACGAACTTGAGGAGGATCAGAGCCTAGAAGACTGGCTCGAACAAGAAGCGCCACCATCCGTCCAAATGCCTTCCTTGCAAGGACTAAAACCCTACCTATCTACTATCGGGAGTCGAGACACCAAGGTTCTCCTCCCTGTCAACGGCCGCCGGAGCGGCAGGCGAAGGGAAGGCGAATCCACTAGCTCGCCGCCGGAGATCGAGGAGAGGATGGCTTTCCCAAGTTGCCTTGGGAGAGAAGAAAGAAAAGCCCGGTCATTCTTTGTTTGATCGTTCTCCCACGTGCTTTTGATGTGCATATGTCATGTAGCACCACAATCATGTTTCATTATTTTGTATATGTGTTCTATGGTACAGATTTCCAGCAAAATGTTGTGACATGATCCCTTCATCTCTCATCTATGTCGCCAATACATGTTATTTGTATGACTTCTTTTCAGAAACAATGCATAAAATGTGTTACATATGCAGAGAGACAACATTGCAATATGTTTGATTCTTATAATAATGTAGTTTAGCATGTATTGTGCCGAAAACCCAATCCGGTGCCCAGGCTCATCTGCACCCAGTCAGAAAAAAATCAAAACAAATACTAAAAAAAAAATCCATTTTTTTGTGTGATAGAAAATTTCATGCGCGAGGTTCGCTCCAAATTTTAACTTATTTGGACATCTGAGCAGCTCTCAGTAAAAAAGATAAATCAGGTCAGAACACCGTGTGAACAATAAACTTTTTTACAGACCCTGAATTTGACTTTTTTTGCTGGGAGTTGCTCAGATGTCCAAAAGAGTTGAAACTTGCAGCGCACCTCACGCATAAACTTATCTACCACACAAAAAATATGGAATTTTTTGAATATTTTAATATTTGTTTTGAATTTTTTCGTCGGGAGGGTGTAGATGAGCTCGGGAGCATAAACGTCGCACTCGTGTTGTGCTCGCTCCTTCTTCTTTGTATTGATGTGAATGTTTAGGTCTTTGTTCATATATATCCACTTCACGTAATCATGCCCCATTGTTCTTCACATATGTAGTTAACTTTTGCTTAAACCATTGTCGGTATGCGCATCATGTCATTTGCTTCACCATTGCATCTATTTTTTTCGAAAGTACACCAATGTCGTACCTTATCTTTATAGAAGGGAGAGAAACCAATGTACAAGAAGCCAAAAGATGGAACAAGCCTTGATACGTCTCCGTCGTATCTACTTTTCCAAACACTTTTGCCCTTATTTTGGACTCTAACTTGCATGATTTGAATGGAACTAATCCGGACTGATGCTGTTTTCAGCAGAATTGTCATGGTGTTATTTATGTGCAGAAACAAAAGTTCTCGGAATGACCTGAAACTCCACGGAGCGTCTTTTTGGAAATAATAAAAAATCCTGACAAAAGATCAAGACCAGGGGGCCCACACCCTAGCCACGAGGGTGGAGGCGCGCCAGCCCCCTGGGTGCGCCCCCCTACCTCATGGGCCCCCTGGAGCTCCACCGACCTCAACCTTGACTCCATATATTTGCGTTCGGGGAGAAAAAAAATAAAAAGAAGGATTCATCACGTTTTACGATACGGAGCCACGGCCAAGCCCTAAAACCTCTCGGGAGGGCTGATCTGGAGTCCGTTCGGGGCTTTGGAGAGGGGAATCCGTCGCCATCGTCATCATCAACCATCCTCCATCACCAGTTTCATGATGCTCACCGCCGTGCGTGAGTAATTCCATCGTAGGCTTGCTGGACGGTGATGGGTTGGATGAGATTTATCATGTCATCGAGTTAGTTTTGTTAGGGTTTGATCCCTAGTATCCACTATGTTCTGAGATTGATGTTGCTATGACTTTGCTATGCTTAATGCTTGTCACTAGGGCCCGAGTTCCATGATTTCAAATCTGAACCTATTATGTTTTCATGAATATATGTGAGTTCTTGATCCTATCTTGCAAGTCTATAGTCACCTACTATGTGTTATGATCCGGCAACCCCGAAGTGACAATAATCGGGACCACTCCCGATGATGACCGTAGTTTGAGAAGTTCATGTATTCACTATGTGTTAATGCTTTGGTCCGGTACTCTATTAAAAGGAGGCCTTAATATCCCTTAGTTTCTGCTAGGACCCCGCTGCCACAGGAGGGTAGGACAAAAGATGTCATGCAAGTTCTTTTCCATAAGCATGTATGACTATATTTGGAATACATGCCTACATTACATTGATGAATTGGAGCTAGTTTTGTGTCACCCTAGGTTATGACTGTTATATGATGAACCGCATACAACATAATTCTCCATCACTGATCCATTGCCTACGAGCTTTCCATATATTGTTCTTCGCTTATTTACTTTTCCACTCCTATTGTTACAATCACTACAAAATACCAAAAACATTCCTTTTGCTACCATTACCACTACTATCATATTACTTTTCTACTAAATACCTTGCTGCAGATATTAAGTTTCCAGGTGTCGTTGAATTGACAACTCAGCTGCTAATACTTGAGAATATTCTTTGGCTCCCCTTGTGTCGAATCAATAAATTTGGGTTGAATACTCTACCCTCGAAAACTGTTGCGATCCCCTATACTTGTGTGCTATCAAGACTATTTTCTGGCGCCGTTGCCGGGGAGCATAGCTCTATACTTTGAGTCACTTGGGATTTATATCTGCTTATCATTATGAAGAACTTGAGAGATCCAAAAACCAAGATTTATCCCTCAACTACGAGGGGAGGTAAGGAACTGCCATCTAGCTCTGCACTTGATTCACCTTCTGTTTTGAGTAAGCTTGCGACACCTAAACCTGTTTTTGCTATTGATTCTGATATGTCGCATGTTATTGATGATGCCACTTCTGCTATGCATGATACTTATGATGAAACTACTTCTATGCTTGGTACTACTATGCGACTTGGTGAATTTCTTGATGAAGAACTTGCTAGGGATAGAGAGAATGAAATTATTGAAACTAATAATATTGATGAAAGTGATGATGAAGACTCTCCCCTAATAAATATGAATTGCTTGTTGTTCCTGAGGGTTATGTTATGGATGAAGAAGCTACTAGAGCTATTTTAGCTTGCAATGATAGATATGATCTAAAGAGGTTATTAGCTAAATGGAAGCAGCAATCCCTTAATGCTAGAATGAAACTTGACCCTGCTTTTGCTACTTCACCTATCTGTGTTACTGATAAGGATTATGAATTATCTATTGATCCTGATATAATTAATTTGGTTGAATCTGATCCTTTTTATGGCTATGAATCTGAAACTGTTGTGGCACATCTTACTAAATTAAATGATATAGCTACCCTGTTCACTAATGATGAGAGAACTCGCTACTTTTATAACCTTAAAATATTTCCATTCTCACTAAAGGGTGATGCTAAGATATGGTTCAATTCTCTTGATCCTGGTTGTGTGTGTAGTCTCCAGGATATGATTTATTACTTCTCTGCTAAATATTTCCCTGCTCATAAGAAACAAGTTGCCTTAAGGGATATATGTAATTTTGTGCAAATTGAAGAAGAGAGTCTCCCACAAGCTTGGGGGAGGATTCTCCAATTACTTAATTCTTTGCCTGATCATCCTCTTAAGAAAAATGAAATACTTGATATCTTTTATAATGGACTAACCGATGCTTCCAGAGATTACCTGGATAGTTGTGTTGGTTCTGTTTTCAGGGAAAGAACACCGGATGAAGCTGAAATTCTATTGAATAATATGTTGACAAATGAAAATAATTGGACACTTCCTAAGCCAACTCCTGAGCCTATTCCTAAACCAACTCTGAAGAAAAGGGGTGTTCTATTTCTCGGTCCTGAAGATATGCAAGAGGCAAAGAAATCCATGAAAGAAAAGGGTATTAAAGCTGAAGATGTTAAGAATTTACCTCCTATTGAAGATATACATGGTCTTAATTTACCGCCTGTCGAAGAAATGCATAGTTTTAATCCATCTCCTATTAAAGAAATACATGGTCTTGATAACCCGACACAGGTAGTAAAGATAATTCTCTCTATAGATATGATAAAGCTGAAATCCCATTTACTAAGTTTGCTAGCCCATGCTTAGATGAGTTTGATAAATTTATTGTTAAGCAAGAAGACTTCAATGCTTATTTTGGTAGAGAATTAAAACGCAGTGCTGATTTGCTTGAACACATGGGTGATTATATGGCTAATGTCAAAGGTGAACTTAAACTTATTAGTAAACATGCTTATATGGTTACCACTCAAGTAGAACAAGTACTTAAAGCTCAAAATGATTTGCTCAATGAATTGAATTGTAAGAATAATGATTTTGCTGTTAGAGTGGCTACTAGAACTGGTAAAATGACTCAGGAACCTTTGTATCCTGAAGGCCACCCTAAGAGAATTGAGCAAGATTCTCAGAGAAATAATATAGATGCACCTAGTCCTTCTAAAAGGAAGAAAAAGAAAAATGATAGGAGTTTGCATTCTTCTAGTTAACCTATTACTAAAACACCTAAGAATCCAAATGATATTTCGATTTCTGATGCTGAAACACAATCTGGTAATGAACCTGAAACTAGTGAGAATGTTAATGATGATGTTCATGTTGATGCTCAACCTAGCAATGGTAATGATATAGAAATTGAACCTACTGTTGATCTTGATAACCCACAATCAAAGAATCAACGTTATGATAAGAAAGACTTTGTTTCTAGGAAACATGGTAAAGAAAGAGAACCATGGGTTCAGAAACACATGCCTTTTCCTCCCAAACCATCCAAGAAAAAGGATGATGTGGATTTTGAGCGCTTTGCTGAAATGATTAGACCTATCTTTTTGCGCATGCGATTACCTGATATGCTTAAAATGAATCCATATGCTAAGTACATGAAAGAAATTGTCAGTAATAAAGAAAGATACTGGAAGCTGAAATTTCCACCATACTTGCTAATTATACTTTTAAGTGTGGAATACCAAAGAAACTTGGAGATCCAGGAGTACCCACTATACCATGCTCCATTAAAAGAAATTATGTTAAAACTGCTTTATGTGATCTTGGAGCCGGTATTAGTGTTATGCCTCTCTCTCTTTATATCGTACACTTGATTTGAATAAGTTGACACCTACTGAAATATCTTTGCAAATGCCTAATAAATCGGCTGATATACCTGTTGGTATTTGTGAGGATGTGCCTGTTGTGGTTGCAAACGTTACTATTTTAATGGACTTTGTTATTCTTGATATTCCCGAGGACGATAGTATGTCTATTATTCTTGGAAGATCCTTTTTGAATACTACAGGGGCTGTTATTGATTGCAACAAAGGCAATGCCACTTTTCATGTTAATGGTAATGAGCATACGGTACACTTTCCGAGGAAACAACCTCAAGTCCACAGTATCAATTCTATTGGAAAAATTCCATCGATTATTTTTGGAGGTTTTGAATTTCCTCTTCCTACTGTCAAGAAGAAATATGATATTCTTATTGTTGGGGATGTGCATATCCCCGTTGAGGTAACCTAGTGTTATTTGAAAATTCTTCGGTTCCATGTTATTCGGAATGAGTTTGTTAACAAGACCCGATCAACCTTGTTAGTGGATTCCTTTTGATGAGCATGAGATGGATGAATTTAGAAAACACAACTCTCTGTACCCTCCTTTTACTTTCTGTTATTTATATTAAATAAAGTAAAAATAGTATTTTCTGTCTGTTATCTGAATTATCCGTGCAATATAAAAATACCCCGAAAATAAAAGTTCTCCAAATGCCCTGAAATTTAAATATGATTTTTTTCTAAAATATTTGAGAATATTTGGCACTGAGAACACAGCAGGGGGGCATCCACCTGGCCACGAGGGTGGAGGGCGCGCCCTACCCCCCCTGGGCGCGCCCCCAGCCCCGTGGGCCCACGGTGGCCCTCCTCCACTTATTCCCACACCCACACACTCCTTCTTCCTCCCACAAATACCATTATCCAGCTCAAGCACGAGTTCTAGATCATTTTGCTGCAATTTTCGATCTCCTTACTCAAAGCACCTCTCACAAAACTGCTTTGGGGGATTGTTCCTTGAAAATAATAAAGAGATTTTTGAGGGGCTCATCGAGCCGAAGCTCGAAGGAAAAGCAAAATGAAAAAGCATAGAGGCCCAAATATAATCGGCCGTGTGAATGGCCCTCCGATGATTTCTTGAGAGCAACCGGGATTTATGATGATTTTTATGAACTGGCTAAGAATGCAGGCCTCACCAACTTCCTCCGCGACCAACGTGAACAGTATCTCTTACTCACCAATACTTTTGTGCAAAACTTCTACTATCATCCTAGGGAATCACCTCCTTCAGTAGAGTTTCATTTATATGATGTGGTTAAGAAGATGTCACTAGATGAATTTTGTAGGGTTTGCAAAATACCTTTCGAGGGTAGCCTAGAGGAACCACATCGTAAAGATGTGGACGGGTTTATTGACACTATCATTGTAGAGGAAACTAGGAAAGTTTCTGATGCAAGAATCACTAGCATACATTTTCCTGATTTACGCTACTTTGCAATATTTGCTAGTCGTTGCTTAATTGGTCGCGGAAACTGTGGAAACCTTAGTGTTCCTGATATTATTATTTTGTTTCATGGCTTATTCCGTGACGACTCTGTTAGTATGGGCAGTAGTATTGCTAAACGGTTAAGTCTGAACCGTACAAAGGGCCCCATCTTTGGTGGTATCTATGTTTCGCGCCTTGCTGCATACTATAACATACCCATTAGGCACTATGAAAAAGAAGAAAAATTGCTGCCTACTGTTTATTTAGATTACAAGAGTATGGTAGCGCATGATTTTATTGTAAAGAATAAGGAAGGGGAGCTTAAATACAAATTGCTCTTGGATAAACGTCATCCTGGGACTATCACCTTGACTGCTCCTTCCTTGTTTGGTTTATCCACAGGCCAGTACCTCATCTCGCCGGAGGATATTCATGCCTACCAGAACCCTACATCAGCCATAGAGCCAGAGTCGGAACCACAAGCTGATCCTCCACGACAGTCTAATTACCAGTGGGATCCGGAGATGATTGCCAATCAGTGGAAATCAGAGTCTTCTTCTTCGCAGTACGACCCCAACTATTACTTTGGATATCTGCCAGCCCAGCCGTGGTCATAGACCAACTTAGGCCAAAAGCCTAAGCTTGGGCGAGTACATATTTCCCACCGACATTACATTCATGTTCACACACTCATTGCTAGTTGTCGGTGCTCATACTTTTTCAGTGTATCATCCATGCTAGTTTATTTCCTTTTTATGTTTTCTTCTTGTGTGTTTGATAAACCTTAAGAAAAACCAAAAAAATTAGTTATAGCTTTTTAGCTAGCTTTAATTCCTATGCCTGAAGTAGTAATTAAAAAGAAAACCCAAAAAGATTTCATTTTCTTCTTTTTGCTTGTTGGGAGCTGTCCCGTGTAAATAGTTTTATTTCTTTTCTTTTCTTTGGGGGTCGATAGGAGAAGACCATAATTAAATTGTTGAAGTGACTCTTATATGCATTATTGTTGATCTGACAAAAGAGCCCATATTGCCTTGTCTTCTCCTGTTTATTGAATGCTTGCAGATTCCAGCTTAGTACAATGCACGTGCACTATAATTATTATCCACATTGTTCGGTCATGCAAGTGAAAGGCAATTATGACGATATATGATGGACTGACTGAGATGAGAAAAGCTGGTATGAACTCGACCTCTCTTGTTTTGTAAATATGATTAGTTCATCGTTCCTGATTCAGCCTATTATGAATAAACATGTTTGCAATGACTATTAGAGATCATAGTTTCTTATGCCATGCTTAATTAGCTAGGAGCTTATAATGGTTTACCTTGCATGCCAACATGCTATTAAAATGGTTGTGTTGTGGTATGATAGGGTGGTATCCTCCTCTAAATGATTTAAGTGACTTGACTTGGCACATGTTCAGGCATGTAGTTGAAACAAAGTCAACATAGCCTTCACGATATTTATGTTCATGATGGATTATATCCTAATCATGCTTGCATTCGGTGTTTATTAATTTTAATGCGTGTTCATGACTGTTGTCGCTCTCTAGTTGGTCGCTTCCCAGTCTTTTTCTAGCCTTCACCTGTACTAAGCGGGAATACTGCTTGTGCACCCAATCCCATAAACCCCAAAGTTATTCCATATGAGTCCACCATACCTACCTATATACGGTATCTACCTGCCGTCCCAAGTAAATTTGTATGTGCCAAACTCTAAACCTTCAAATAAATATCCTGTCTTGTATGCTCGAACAGCTCATGTATCAACTAGGGTTGTCCGTATCTTCCATGTTAGGCAGGTTATTCTCAAGAGGAGTGGACTCCGCTCCTCACTCACGAGAAAATGGCTGGTCACCGGGATGCCCAGTCCCATGCTTTATGCAAATCAAATCAAAATAATTGCAAACAAAACTCCCCCGGGACTGTTGTTAGTTGGAGGCACTCGTTGTTTCGAGCAAGCCATGGATTGATGCTTGTTGGTGGAGGGGGAGTATAAACTTTACCATTATGTTTGGGAACCGCCTATAATGCGTGTAGCATGGAATCGCCAACTCTTGGTTGTAATGTTGATAATGAAAGTATACCGCTCAAAATATTATTCATCTCTATTTTCAAATCGAGCTCTGGCACCTCTACAAATCCCTGCTTCCCTCTGCGAAGGGCCTATCTATTTACTTTCATGTTGAGTCATCACCCTCTTATTAAAAAGCACCAGTTAGAGAGCACCGCTGTCATTTGCATTCATTACTGTTAGTTTACATTGAGTATGACTTGACTGGATCTCTTTTACCATGAATTACAATGTCTAGTCAGTCCTTGATCTTTGAAGGTGCTCTGCATTTATGTTTTGCGGTCTCAGAAAGGGCTAGCGAGATACCATCTTGTTATATCATATTATGATTTTTTTTGAGAAAGTGTTGTCTTCCGAGATTTATTATTATTGCTCGCTAGTTGATTATGCCATTGATATGAGTAAACATGAGACTGAGAGTTATTGAGAATATGGTTAGTTCATAATCTTTGTTGAAAACTTGAATGATGGCTTTACATATTTACAACAACAAGAGCAAACAGAGTTTGTAAAAGTTTTTCTTTATCACTTTCAGTTTGTCAACTGAATTGCTTGAGGACAAGCAAAGGTTTAAGCATGGGGGAGTTGACACGTCTCCGTCGTATCTACTTTTCCAAACACTTTTGCCCTTGTTTTGGACTCTAACTTGCATGATTTGAATGGAACTAACCCAGATTGACGTTGTTCTCAGCAGAATTGCCATGGTGTTATTTATGTGCAGAAACAAAAGTTATCGGAATGACCTGAAACTCCATGGAGATTATTTTTGGAAATAATAAAAAATACTGGCAAAGAATCAAGGGCAGGGGCCCACACCCTAGCCACGAGGGTGGGGGCGCGCCCCCTGCCTCGTGGGCCCCCTGGAGCTCCACCAACCTCAACTCCAACTCCATATATTCGTGTTCGGGGAGAAAAAAATAAAGAAGAAGGATTCATCGTGTTTTACGATACGGAGCCGCCGCCAAGACCTAAACTCTCTCGGGAGGGCTGATCTGGAGTCCGTTCGGGGATCCGGAGAGGGGAATCCGTCCCCGTCATCATCATCAACCATCCTCCATCACCAATTTCATGATGCTCACCGCCGTGCATGAGTAATTCCATCGTAGGCTTGCTGGACGGTGATGGGATGGATGAGATTTATCATGTAATCGAGTTAGTTTTGTTAGGGTTTGATCCCTAGTATCCACTATGTTCTGAGATTGATGTTGCTATGACTTTGCTATGCTTAATGCTTGTCACTAGGGCCCGAGTTCCATGATTTCAGATCTGGACCTATTATGTTTTCATGAATATATGTGAGTTCTTGATCCTATCTTGCAAGTCTATAGTCACCTATTATGTGTTATGATCCGGCAACCCCGAAGTGACAATAATCGGGACCACTCCCGGTGATGACCGTAGTTTGAGGAGGTCATGTATTCACTATGTGTTAATGCTTTGGTCTGGTACTCTATTAAAAGGAGGCCTTAATATCCCTTAGTTTCCGCTAGGACCCCGCTGCCACGGGAGGGTAGGACAAAAGATGTCATGCAAGTTCTTTTCCATATGCATGTATGACTATATTCGGAATACATGCCTACATTACATTGATGAGTTGGAGCTAGTTCTGTGTCACCCTAGGTTATGACTGTTACATGATGAACCGCATCCGGCATAATTCTCCATCACTGATCCATTGCCTACGAGCTTTCCATATATTGTTCTTCGCTTATTTACTTTTCCGCTGCTATTGTTACAATCACTACAAAATACCAAAAACATTCCTTTTGCTACCATTACCACTACTATCATATTACTTTGCTACTAAATACCTTGCTGCAGATATTAAGTTTCCAGGTGTTGTTGAATTGACAACTCAGCTGCTAATACTTGAGAATATTCTTTGGCTCCCCTTGTGTCGAATCAATAAATTTGGGTTGAATACTATACCCTCGAAAACTGTTGCGATCCCCTATACTTGTGGGTTATCAAGCCTCCATCTCAGGCAAACACCCTTACACCCCACACTCTAGCCTATACCTACAATCTCACAAAACGTAGTGAACCCTCCTCCACTTAGTCCTGCCGCCTTCCATTCCTTGAGCTCATCCAAAATGGCAATGGACAGGCCATGCGCCTGCAGTTGTTGGCTAATCCTGTTGAAAATTCTCGCGTTTCGTTGCTTCCAGAGTGCTCAGATTGTGGCGATAACTAGAGTGTCAAAGCCTCGCTTCCCACTCTTCCTAAAGAAGCTCCTACCCGCAAGCCACCAGTCCAACAAGGTGTCCTGCGGCTCCGGGATGTGGCCCGGTAGACCAAGCGTGTCCCAGATATAGTGCCACACTTCTCTGGCATACACACACTGCACCAAGATGTGCTCCGCATTGTCTTCCTCTTGGAGACACGTATAGCAGGCCGAGGGCTCCTCCTGCCAGCCGTGCCTCGCTCTCCTATCCGATGTCCAAATACGATGCTGCACCGCCAGCCATGCAAATAGTTTACACTTGAGGAGCGCCCAACTTTTCCAAATGCAAGAGGCATACGGCACCCTCTCCGCTCGAAGACATAATCTGTGATAGGTGGACCGAGCGGTGTAGCGGCCAGACAGGTCCGCCGCCCAAGAGAACAGATCATCACTATTCGGGTCCCGAATGACCGTGCTTACTGCCAAGTTGAGATGCAAGAGTTGCAGGTGGCTCCCAAAGTTCAGCTCCCCGGTTAGGTCATGAATCCACCTGCCATTGGTCAGCCCCTCCTGCACCGTCCTCCTGTTAATAGTGCGCGTGTCCACTGAGCATGTAGAAGCGGTGCAATGTCCTTAATAGCAAAGTCGTGGATCCATCTATCCCTCTAGAACAACACCTTGTCTCCCCTACCTACTACGATATGAACTAGACTGTCAAACACATCTCTGTCCACGGGCATTGAAAGCCCTTGCCACGGCCTCACAGGTTCAGTACATCGAAGCCACTCCCAACGAACTTGTAGAGCCAGGCTTTGGAGCCACAGGTCCCGCACACCGAGGCCACCGAGCCAGGTTGGCTTACAAACCAAGTTCCAGGCAACCAGGCATTGGCCTCCGTTAGCCTTGTTTTTGCCTGCCCAAAAGAAACCACGCATCCACTGCTCAATTCCTTCGAATACCCAGAGCGGAGCATCGTCAATCATGAAGTGATGTATTGGTTTTGCAGCTATCACCGACTTCACCAACACGAGCCTACCGGGACGATGCAATAGCCCTCTCTGCCATGCCGGGGCAAAACCCTTAGCACGATCCAGCAAGGGTTGCCATTCCGCTCTAGTCAGCTGCCGAATAGCCAGTTGCAAACCAAGATATTTACATGGGAAGTTCCCTATGCGGCATCTAAGCGTCAACTACACCCGGTTCCTGTCTTCCTCACACCCATGGATCATGACCGCAAGTGATTTGTTGTAGTTCACTCTCAAGCCTGACGCGTCACCAAACGCCTTAAGAGCAGCGGTGATGAAGTTGAGATCCGGCTCCCTTGGTTTAACAAATAGGGCAACGTCATTAGAATATACTGAGACTGATTGGTGTGCCGCTATGCCCGAGAAAGAACTGATCACTCCCAAATTCGCGGCCTTCACCATGATCTTGGAGAGAACGTCCATAGCAATCACAAACAACAAGGGTGAAACTGGATCTCCTTGCCTCAAACCTTTTACATGGACGAAACTTCGGCCGGGCACACCATTCACGAGCACTTTGGTGTTAGCAGTCCTGAGTAGGATGCCAATCCACTCGCACCATTTTTTCCAAAGCCCTTACTTCTCATCACCTAAAAAAGAAACGGCCAAGCGAGCGAGTCAAACGCGCGTGATATGTCCAACTTGAGGAAAACATCCGCCTCCTTCCTCACATGGATCTTTCTCACAACTTGTCTTACCAAAAGAAAGTTATCATGTAAATGCCTCCCACAAATAAAAGTCGATTGATTGACCGTCACAATATCCTTCATCCTCCTCCGAGCCCTATTCACCAACATTTTGGCAAAAATCTTAGCCGCATTATGGGTGAGGCTGATCGGCCTATAATACCATAATTCCTCGGTGTTAGACTTTTTGGGGATGAGCACAATGTGTGCCTGGTTGAGCCTGCCAAACCCCTGTCCATCACCCACATAAAGTTTAAGGAACACCGCCATCACATCATGCTTAATGATATGCCAAGCCTTTTGGTAGAAAGTGTTTATAAATCCATCCGGCCCCGGAGCCCTATCCGACAGCATCTCCTTGATGGTGTTCCAAACTTCCTCCTCCGTGAAAATGGCATCCAGCTCCGAGAGCTCGTGCTCCTCCATCTCCAGGAACTGAAGGTTCACATTAGCCGCCCGCGTCGACGCATGTCCCAACAGGTTTGCATAAGAATCTATGAAGAGCTCTTCCTTCCTCACTTGGTCCATGATCAACTCAACATTGTGCCTCAGATGTGGGATGAATTTTTTTGTCCTCCGACCATTCGCCACCGCTTGGAAGAGTTTGGTATTTGCATCCCCTTCCCTAATCCAATGGAGGCACGACCGTTGCCGCTCTATTGTGTTCTGGAGGGAGGCCAAGCCCAGCACCATCCTCTTAAGCATGCGTCGCAACCATCGTTCTTCCATCGTCAAACCATGGTCCTCCATAGCCCTATCCAACTGAAGAATGACATAGTTCGCTATCGCCAACTGGACCTTGATATTACCGGATTTCCTCTGTCCCCAAGCTTGCAAAGCCACGATGGTGTTCCTGAGCAGCACATCAAGTCGTTTGAAAGGATTAGCAATTGCTTCGTCGCACACCCAAGCATCCTTTACCGCGTGCTCGAATCCCTCCAACAGAGTCCAGTATAGCTCAAATCTAAACCTTCTCTTGGCACAGAAAGGTGCCGATGTGGAAAGATGGAGCGGTGCGTGGTCCAAAATGTTCGTGGATAACGCTTGAAGAAGAACATCTGGAAAGTGCAACTCCCACTCCACTGAGACGAGAACCCTGTCAATCTTGGTCATCACCACCTGTTCCCTCTCATTAGACTAAGTAAAACGCATCCCATGCATGCAAATCTCCTTGAGCTCGTTATTCTCCACAAACTTCCTAAACCTCCTCATCATATTACGGTTGAGATTCACGTTGTTCTTCTCATTGGCATTAAGGATCATGTTGAAATCCCCTAACACCATCCACGGTCCCGGGCACAAGTCACGTCTATGTTGGAGTTCCACCAAAAATTGAGTCTTGAGCTCATCGCCCTGGGGGCCATATACCACCATAAGCCACAAATCCCACCCATCCTTATTGTGCACCTGTCCCGTGAGGGCGAAGTTATCGAAGCTGAAGTTATCCAACATCAAAACGGAAGTGTCCCACCCTACAAGAATGCCACCCCGAGTATCCATCGCCGGCAAGTAAGCGAAGCCATCAAAGGATGGCTCTATGCATTGCATAACCACAAAAGCATCAATTACATCGAGTTTAGTCTCTTGAAGACACACCAAGTTAACCTTGGCTTCACTGATAAAATCCCTCACAGCATTCCTTTTGGACATGTTGTTAAGCCCCCGCACGTTCCAACATAGCACTTGAGGGTTCCAATCCATGAGACCAAATGGATCCACCCAGCACACCCACAAAGGGATGCATCAAGCCGCCCCAACCACCACCGTTGTGCCCGCACTCATTTCTTGCATCGGTGGCACTTCCTTTCCGAACATCGCCGCAATCACCCTGATGTGTTGCTCCCTCAAAGGTGACACAAATAGATCTACCAGCTCCGCGATATGATCATCATTGCCCTCCAAGTCATCTGGAACAATACCCAATGCTCGCATGAGTACGTTCTCGGTCTGGGTCGCCTTGCTCCTGGAAGCAGGAGCTCTCTTGGTGCTTCGCGTCGCTCTACGCGGTGTGAATGGCTCGGCGTCCGGCCTCAATGTGGATCGCATCTCCAAAAGTAACGGCAGCGCAAGCTTCTTCATGAGTGCGTTGCAAAACCACTTCAATTTCCCGAACACAATCGACTCTTGAGGAGTCATTTCGTCTCTGCCAGTGGGCCCCGCGTTTGCATGGCCAAATCAACGTCCTGCATGACCGGCATGGGTACCAACGAATCCTGGCTCACCACTTGTACTCGCACGTCCACGGATGCGGGGGATTCTTCCTCAATGATTGCCCGCACCGGATCCCCTGCGTTAGTCGACATCGCCTCGGGATACCCTTTGTCCCCACCCACCTGCGCAGGCGCAGCTCGCTCCACCTCTACAGTTGTCGCATCCGGATCCTCTATGGCTGTCACCTTGTCCTGCACGCAACCGACAAGGGGCGCAGCCAATGGCAGCACAGCCACCACAGACTGTGCTTCCACCGACCGGATCGCCCTCTGATCAGACCGAACTGGCAACACCTGCTCATCAGCCCTGTGGACAGTCTGTATCGCCTCGGGCTCCGCAGCCAGTGCTGTCGCAGATGCCGCCACAGGGCCCACCAGCTGCGCACTCTCCTGCCCAATCACTAGCTCATCCATCGCATCCAACAATGGCTCCTGGATAGGCTGCACTGGCCTCGACCTCTGCTCCTGAATCAATAATCCCCGCCCTGTGCTGCCTTGAGCATTTGAATTATTCGCCAACTCGGTCTTCCTCGCATGAGCTTCGGCCCCACCCAGACGGTCAAAAGCTGAGTGATGACGCGTCAGCCTATCCTGAACCGTGGTTTTGCCCTCTCTCCGCCCCACCTGACGCACTGTCGCCATGGGGGGATCCTCCACTCCTCCCTCTCCTGACCCTCAAGCACCACACCGGCGTAACTCCGGCCAGCCGAAGCAGGGGCTCCACCAGACGCGTTATCCCCACGGACGTCACGAACACCAAAGTGCCAGGCATAGCGACGGGTCGTCTCACCCCCTCCCATGTCAAAGTCTGAGTCCGACAAGCCACTCTGGCCGCTCCCCGACGATCCACCCCGCAAGAACCAAGGCTCCTCGCCGTCCGGGAAGGAAGTAACCGAGTTGAGGTGAATCAACACTCGATACTGCAACGTCTTGGGTTGGTAGACGTCTCTCTGCTCCTCCAGCTCCGGCACCGCCAGCCACTTGCGGGTGGGCATTGAGTCAGGGTCCGCCATCCAGGCCAGCAGCTTGAAGGACGCCAAATCCAACCTCGGTGAAGTCTCCGGCACCACCGACTCGATGAAACAAGACCCCCAAGCAGACTCTCTACCACTGTAACACCCCGGATGTAACTTTCCCTATTTGTACTCCAACTCTTGCCATTTCCGGCGTTAAGTTATTTATTTCCTCGGGTTTGGGTCTTTGTCTCCATGTGTTGTTTTTCGTTGTCATGCATCTCATATCATGTCATCGTGTGCATTGCATTTGCATACGTGTTCGTCTCATGCATTCGAGCATTTTCCCCGTTGTCCATTTTACATTCCGGTGCTTCGTTCTCCTCCGGTGGTCATTTCTAGCTTTCTTTCGTGTGTGGGGATTAAACATTTCCGGATTGGACCGAGACTTGCCAAGCGGCCTTGGTTTACTACCGGTAGACCGCCTGTCAAGTTTCGTATCATTTGGACTTCGTTTGATACTCCAACGGTTAACCGAGGGACCGAAAAGGCCTCGTGTGTGTTGCAGCCCAACACCCCTCCAATTTGGCCCAAAACCCACCAAACTCTGCTCCATGTCCTAGAGCATTTGATCACGATCGTGTGGCCGAAAACCGCACCTCATTTGGACTCTCCTAGCTCCACTTATGCCTATAAATACACCCCCTCCGTTTTCGGATCTCCCCTCTCCCCGAAACCCTAAAAAAAATCCCCAGATCCGCCGCCGGACGTGTCCGGACGAGCCAGACAGCGTCCGGATCCCGCCCCCGCCTCTCCCGAGCCAACAC
>NC_057800.1:78545116-78573844 GCF_018294505.1 Triticum aestivum
CCGCCCGGTCGCCGCGCCGCTCCCGCCGGAAGCCGCCGCCGCCGCCGCCCCGACCGCTCCGGCCGACCTACCTCCTCTCCGGCGAGACCCCGACACCGGCAACCTCGGACAAGCCTCCCATGAACAGTGCAGCGCCGCGCCTCGGTTTCCGTGCGAACCCTAGATCCAGATCCAGAGGTTGTTTTTTTGCTAAGTCCCTAGATTTTTTACTCCATATGCTCCTGCTCGAGGCCCCGTAACTTTGCATCCGTAGCTTTGATTTGGGCATATAGTATATCAAAATGTTCGTCTCGACGAGTACATCATTTCATTCCATTGCCTCATTTTCATTTGAGCTCATCTTAATGCCCGAAATGCTATTAGAAGGAGGCTTCGTGAGTTAATTGTTAGATATGCTAGTTCATCTTAGACTTTTGTCATTTTTGCCATAATTATTGTGTGCATGATATGCCTGTGAGTCCTTCATATGTTTTGTTAACGATTTTGTCTTCTTTTCAGAGGTGCAACCCATGCATTTTTGTGATGTGTGTGGTGACTTGTGCAAGCTTGCAAAGTGAGACACCCGGTAAATCTGTTTTCAGGGACTTAGTAGTTTTCACTAAGTCCTGGGATTATTTAGTTCATGATGCCATATGTTCAGCTTGTTTCCTAGCGATCCGTGCCTCTTTTGAGGATGATTAGTAAAGGAGTTTTGTTAATCATGTTATGCTCTATCCATCCATGTCTTTGCTTGCAATTATGGAGCACCCTAGCTTGAGTCAATCGAGCTCTACTTTTGCTTCGTTGTGAATCTGGGCAGATCGTCAACTAGTTTGCGATTTTGCCGATGTTATTGTAGTTGATCCGTGCATGCTATGCCATTGTCCTTGCCATGTCTAGCTTGTATTTTGTGCCTTATTTATGGGTGTATGCTTGCCTTGACATGACTTGCATCGTAGTGAGTGCATCGAGCTCGTTTACATGCCTTCGTGAGTTATGTTTCAGCATGTCCCAGTTTTCACTAAGTCTGAAAACTGATTGTGTTTTTCTATATTCGTGTGCTTGTTAGTATATTTTGTGAACCCTTTTGGCCCCAGGTCACTCTGGGTCTTTTGTTAAGCTTGTTGAGTAGCTCCATGCCATGTTCTTACTTGTCTTAATCAGGTCATGTATCATGTTGTTTTGCTGCTCCGAGGAGGGCTTCGTGATCTGAAATTTCAGACAAGTGTTAATTTCACTAAGTCTGAAATCAGTTTTGCATTTGCGTTTTTGCCATGCTTGTTTGAACCTGTTAATGGATGAATTGGCCGTAACTCAGTGCTAGACTTTTGTTAAGCATCTTGTGTGCATCCCTGCCATGTATTTTGTTTTCATGTTTGGTGGCTGTAGCATACTCATCTCATTGCATTTAGATGCCTACTTGCTGTAAATCGCAGACCAGTGTCAATTTTGAATCGCTTGCCATTTCCAAACCGTAACTCCGATTCCGGCGTTCTTTATATCGTTTTCAAGCGATTTCATCTCATCTTTCCAGTGGCACACTTGGATTTCCAAGTTGAGGCCAGGTTCATGCATTTCCTGTCATATCTTGCATTTTGCATCCCGCATAGCATATCATCTTTGCATCGTGTTGTTCGAGTTTGCACGTGGTTGATTGTATCCTTGTTGCTTGTTTGTCTTGTTTGGGTAGATACGGGAGACGAGTTCGCTAACGAGGAGTCCGTTGAGTTTGCTCTTGAGGATCCAGTCAACTCTGACAACTGTGTAGGCAAGATGATCATACCCTCGAAATCACTACTATCATTGCTATGCTAGTTTGCTCGCTCTTTGCTATGCCAATGCTACGATGCCTACCATTTGCTTGTCAGCCTCCTAATTTCCATGTCAAACCTCTAACCCACCATTGTCCTAGCAAACCGTTGATTGGCTATGTTACCGCTTTGCTCAGCCCCTCTTATAGCGTTGCTAGTTGCAGGTGAAGATTGGAGGCCGTTCCTTGTTGGAACATCTTTTATTTACTTGTTGGGATATCATTATATTGCTATGTTATCTTAATGCATCTATATACTTGGTAAAGGGTGGAAGGCTCGGCCTCTCGCCTAGTGTTTTGTTTCACTCTTGCCGCCCTAGTTTCCGTCATATCGGTGTTATGTTCCCGGATTTTGCGTTCCTTACGCGGTTGGGTTATAATGGGAACCCCTTGATAGTTCGCCTTGATTAAAGCTTTTCCAGCAATGCCCAACCTTGGTCTTACCATTTTCCTCCTAGCCTCTTTTTTCCCTTGGGTTTCCGGAGCCCAAGGGTCATCTTATTTTAAACCCCCCCCCCCCGGGCCAGTGCTCCTCTGAGTGTTGGTCCAAATAGAGCCACTTGCAGCGCCACCTCGGGGCAACTTGAGGGTTGGTTTTAGTTGTACGTAGTGTTCATCTGAGTGTGCCCTGAGAAAGAGATATGTGCAGCTCCTATCGGGATTTGTCGGCACATTCGGGCGGTGTTGCTGGACCTGTTTTAACCTGTCGAAGTGTCTTGAATTACCGAGATACCGAGTCTGATCGGAACGTCTTGGGAGGAGGTCTATTCCTTCGTTGACCGTGAGAGCTTGTCATGGGCTAAGTTGGGACTCCCCTGCAGGGATTGAACTTTCGAAAGCCGTGCCCGCGGTTATGGGCTGATGGGAATTTGTTAATGTTCAGTTGTAGATAACTTGAACCTTAATTAATTAAAATGAATCAACCGAGTGTGTTACCATGATGGCCTCTTCTCGGCGGAGTCCGGGAAGTGGACACGGTGTTGGAGTAATGTTTGCGCAGGTTGTTCTCTAGTTTCTCGCTCGTGCTTTGCCTCCTCTTCTCGCTCTCTTTTGCGAATAAGTTAGCCACCATACTTGCTAGTCGCTTGCTGCAGCTCCACTCATATTTTACCTTGCCATACCTATAAGCTTGAATAGTCTTGATCGCGAGGGTGCGAGATTGCTGAGTCCCTGTGGCTCACAGATTACTATTACACCAGATGCAGGGCCTGATGATTCCGCTCCAGGAGACGCGTATGAGCTCAAGTGGGAGTTCGACGAAGACTCTCAATGATACTACGTTTCCTTTCCCGATGATCAGTAGTGGTGCCCAGTTGGGGGTGATTGGGACCGTGTCGCATGTTGGGTTCTCTTTTATTTTGGCGCCGTAGTCGGGCCTTGAGTGTATGGATGATGTAATGTTATTTATGTACTTGATTGACGTGGCAAGTGTAAGCCAACTATGTTATCTCCCCTTTATTATTCACATTACATGGGATGTTGTGAAGATTTCCTAACTTGTGACATATGCCTTCAATGCGATTATGTCTCTAAGTCGTGCCTCGACACGTGGGAGCTATAGCCGCATCGAGGGTGTTACAACCACCTCCAGCTCCCATGCGTGCGGAGGAATGCCCTCCAGCTCCAAGCAAACTCTGGTCCGAAGCGCCACAAACACTGCCTGATTCTGCCGGATCCATTGCCGGAAAGACAGTCTCTTTCCCTAAAACTCGAGCACAGGTTGCAGCCCGACGCGAATGCGGTCTTCCTTCCTCGCAAACACCACCAGGAAATCCTTAGGGCGAAACTTGTGCACCGAAACTCTCTCAGCAGGAATCCCCAATCTATCCCGCAGCGCAAGTAAAACCAACTCCGGCGAGAGCTTCGAACGATCACCACCGATGTACACCACCATGGCATGCCGTAGCCTTTCCTCAAGGTGCACCACCGCGCGAGTTCTCCTGACCACACAAAGATCTGCTGGCACCATGTCTAGATCCTCCACAACCGAGAGACGCGGGGGCGCTAATCGTAGCCAGTCCGCCGGTGGAGCCACCCCTGACAAGAGCCTAGGGGACGGCCTGACAGACGTCGGCACGCCATCGCCACCACTGGAGGAACCCAAAGCACCATCACCCACGGGGGCCACCACCCTCCGAGCGACCTTGGCCGCAGCGTCGCGCCAGAGATCCTCCACCGGCGAAGGACTGCGAGGGTGCTTGCATTGGCTGGCGACATGGCCGGGCAAGCCACAGCGGAGGCAGACAACCTGATTGGTGCAATCCTTCAAAAAGTGACCTTTCTCCAGACACTTGAAACAACGATCCCTCATCTCCGGGGAAACCTCTCCGCGACCCGGCAAGACCCGACGTGAGTCCACCACTGGCAGCCCAGCCTCCCGGCGGCGCTTCCAGAGGGTGCGCTTCGACGTCGGAGCCTCCTGCCATGGCACGATGCGGCGAGAGGAAGCAGCCAAAGGGTCCACCACCATCTCCCTCACCGGGGCATCCGTGAGACCGCCACCGGCATCCGCTGCAGCCGAGCCCTCCGTCGCAGAGGAGAGGCCGAGGCCGGAAACCACGGGGCGCTCCCCATGGCACGAAGAGGAGGCAGAGCGCGGGTTCGCCGCCATGAGGGGCATATCTGGCAGCCGCGACGAGACGAGATGAGGGCAACCCCTGGGGTGGCCGCCGTTGCCTGGGTGGCCGACGGCGGGAGCGTGGCCGACGGAGCCGGAGTGGCTAGCGGCGGGTATGTGGACGCCGGCGCCGGAGTAGCGCACGGCGGGGAAGGGGGAGTGTTGGTGTCAAAACCGGCGGATCTTGGGTAGGGGGTCCCGAACTGTGCGTCTAAGGTGGATGGTAATAGGAGGCAGGGGACACAATGTTTTACCCAGGTTCGGGCCCTCTTAATGGAGGTAAAACCCTACGTCCTGCTTGATTAATATTGATGATATGGGTAGTACAAGAGTAGATCTACCACGAGATCAGAGAGGCTAAACCCTAGAAGCTAGCCTATGGTATGATTGTATGTTGTCCTACGGACTAAAACCCTTCGGTTTATATAGACACCGGAGAGGTTAGGGTTACACAAGGTCGGTTACAAAGGAGGAGATACACATATCCGTATTGCCTAGCTTGCCTTCCACGCCAAGTAGAGTCCCATCCGGACACGAGACGAAGTCTTCAATCCTGTATCTTCATAGTCTAACAGTCCGGCCAATGGAGATAGTCCGGCTGTCTGGAGACCCCCTAATCCAGGACTCCCATAGTAGCCCCTGAACCAGGCTTTCAATGACGATGAGTCTGGCGCACAGTATTGTCTTCGGCATTGCAAGGCGGGTTCCTCCTCCGAATATACCACGGAAGAATCCGAACATAAGGATAGTGTCCGACCCTGCAAAATAAGTTCCACATACCACCGTAGAGAGAATAATATTTCCACAAATCCAATTTGCTGACTTGTTTTAGCAACACGACATTACGTCACGGCCCGGTGATTATTCGAACCATTTCCTTTAACTAGCCCCGCACATAACACGAGGCAGATTTTTGACACGTCTTGTCAAAGCAGAGATCGTGTCCCCCTAATTACGGGATTCTCATCAATACGGTCGTGGGTAACCCAATTGTGTCTAGGACTCCTAGATTATAGGCAAGTCCCAAACGGCTATGGAGAGGACGCTTGATATTCACCCTCTTTATAAAGGGACAAGGCTTTTACTTTTTTCCCTCCCGTGCTCAATCGAATCCTTCCCCCGCCTCGAGTTCTAACACCCAAAGCCCAGGTCAGGTGCTTCGGACCTTCAATCATGTCCGGATCTAGCCTTCAAGGCTGGTGGATGCCCTCCTCCGTTACGGAAGAGGATATCAAGAAGTTGAGGGAGGCCAGATACCGGACCGCCGAGGTTTCACATCGGCTGCCTGCCCGAGGGCAGGTCGTCCCTACTCCTGAACCAACGAGAACGTTGTGTTCATCTCCCACTTCCTCCGAGGTCTAGGCCTCACCATGGATCCCTTTGTTAGGGGTTTGATGTTCTATTACGGGCTAGATTTCCACGATCTAGCCCCGGACTCCTTTCTCCATATCTCGACATTCATTGTCGTGTGTGAGGCCTTCCTCCGCATTACCCCTCACTTCGGCCTGTGGCTCAAGACCTTTGACGTGAAGCCGAAGATGGTCGAGGGGCAGTATGCAGCGTGCGGAGGCGCATTAATAAGCAAGATAGCAGGAGCTCCGTGGCCCAAAGGTTCCTTTCCAGAGGCGTCCGGATTATGGCAATAGGAGTGGTTTTACATCACAGCTCCTAGAAGTGCCAAGTGGGTGGTTGCCCCTGCTTTCCGCTCAGGCCCTCCACCACAACTGATGTCATGGATTAGCAGAGGAGTGAGCTGGGGTCCAGCCAAGGACGTGCCTATACTATAGAGCCGCATTCGCGATCTCTTCGAAGGAGATTTCAGTCTGGTTATGGTGGCGCAAGTCATGCCGGTTCGTCGAGTCCAGCCTTGCAAACGCCGGCCCCTCCGCATGTGGGAGTTCAACCCAGAAGGGTCGCGTACTATTCAGAATTTCCTCGGCCTCACACACGAGGAGATGTACAAATCATTCTTCGAACCACAAATAGAGTGTCTAGATACTACCGAGGACGTGGGCCTGAGCAGCAACCGTACCGCCGACCAAGTGAGTAATCCTTTAGCCAAACACACCGTCGTTTATTTATCATGACGTCATTCTGAGAAATCGCTCTTTGACTAGGACTGGCTAACAAAGGCGAAGATGATTCGGTGTTCGGCCCCCCTTCTTGAGGGTTTGGAGAATCTGGTACTGGAAAAGATGCTCGAGCTAGCACCTTGCCCGGAGCCCTCAAAGGAAGATAAAGGGGGGGAAATGAGGTCGAAAGCGGGCCCCCATCGCTACCAATTCCAACCGAAGGAATGAGCACCTCCGTGAAGGAGGATAACCAAGGAGAAGAATCCGACCTTCTCTCACTTCGGTGAAGGAAGAGGACTGCCTCTGAAGATCCAGAAACCGAGGCTTCCAAACGGGAGAAGAAGTCTCCACTAGAGGGTCCTGCCTTGGGGGGTGCTTTTGCCGCACAAAGTCCGCGCGAGGATCAGCCCTCCAACGAGATGTAAGTAATCAGAAAGTACTTTAATAGTGGAGATATACTACCTTACCTCTGAGGAAAATAACCGAAGTGTTTATCTTGCAGTTCGGATCTTAGCCCTTCTCAGCAGAGCTCGTCTTCAGGGGATCTTCTTTCGGAGATGATAGAGAGCGAAACGCCTCCCCCGGACTCCCCCGCTCAAGAAGCGGGCGACCTTGAAGTGTCATCGCGGAGGGCCTCTCCGGATCCGGTGAGGCCAGAAGATAATCCTATAGTCACCCAAAGTCCCCAGCGTCCGGCTCTTGGAGAGAGCAAACAAAAGAGTCCGGCACCATCTGGTATGCGGTCGGACGTACTGAGGGAGCTGTTGGAGCGAGCGGCCATATCAGAAGAACACCGTACGTTGATGGGTACAGTGATGGAAAGAATTTCGTCCGCCGAAAGTGGATTGCATGAAGCCTTTATGAGTTTACTAACGAGCTTTGAGGTACGTGAAACGATATACTTTTTGATAGTACCACACATTTTAGGTGTGCCCTGTGTAGATAGTAGCCCCTGAGACTGTGGTTGTCGTCGAGAACGGTGACGAACAGAGGATCGTAGTCCCCGGTAATAATCATACCGCTTTATGTGTAGGTGATGGGAGCTCCGGTGGCTGGCCGGACTAATGAGTTTGCCGAACTAAAGCGGTAACTGGATGCGGCAGATGCCGACATCGAGAACAAGCGGCTTGACGAGGCACAGGGTAAGTAATGTTTTTCCGGTCAACATCACATAGTAAGAGCAGCGTGATGCCAGTATCTTTAATATGTTGTGACTGCAGACGGAGCTGCCATCGTGGAGACCCTTCAGGCGGAACTTGCCTGAGCCAAGGAACAAGCAAGAGTTAGTAATGCGGCTGCTTTGAAGGCGGCCGAAGAGTTAAGAGCCGAGAAGGCCGCACATTGTGAAAGCAAAGAGAAGATGGCCAAGATGGCCGTAGAATTAAAAGAAACTGCCGACCATTGCCAGTTCCTTGAAAAGGAGAACCGAGTGAAGGCGGCGGACCTTGAAAAGGCCACGATGGTGACCAAAGGCACTCGCTCTGCCATGAGGATGAAGAAGGAGGAGTTGCGCGAAGCCGGGGATATTGCAGCTGGGAAGCCCTTTCTGCTGCAGAGGAAGTTCGAAGATCCGCGGTATGCCCCTCTGGATCGGCTGTGGAGTTCGGCAGACGCATATATGGACTTGGTAGCAAGCGCTGTCGATGCGGTCGAATACTTCCGAGATCAGACAGATCGTGAAGTGGACAAGCTGTTCTGGTTGCAATTTAACATTCTAGAGCGTCCGCTTCCCTTGACTGATCAGCTAGCCGAATGGGCCGAACTTAATAGGTTGTCCGGACTTGCCATGAGGTCCGTCGTAGATCATTTGTGGCCGGAGAAGCCGAAGCCGAACAACTATTTCAGCTTAGTGCAGCAGTTCCTTGGTGCGGTGTCGTGCATCAATGCGATGAAGAGGTCGGCATGCATAGAAGGCTCGCGGATGGCCTTTGCCCGTGTCAAGGCATACTGGGCGGAGATGGATGCTACCACAGTTACGGCGCAAGGTTCGGCCATAGGCCGAGTAGCTGTCGAGCACTATTTTGAAGAGGTTCTTGAGGGTGCTCGTTTGATAGAGTCCCAGTGCTCGAAGAATATTATGTTTGAATGACATGTATTCCCATTGTAAGCACAATGTTTTTATGGAATGTAGTAAGGCCGTATTTATACTTTTGCCGAAAAGTAATATGATGTCTCCTGTGCGTCCGTTTATGTATATATGTATATAACCTGAAAGATTGCAGTCGTCGGCTTCAACCCCCACGCATATAATGCGGAGGTGTTCGCAGAAAACGCGTGTTCACACTTGACCCAATGTCTTGGTCCTATTAAGGAGGTGATAGCGCAGCGAACGAGGCAACCGGACTATGATGATTTAACACTTTCACTTAGCCATAGGAGTTTGACGGTGGTGTTGGGTTTCGTAGTAATTTCAAAAAATTTCCTACGCACATGCAAGATCATGTGATGCATAGCAACGAGGGGGAGAGTATTGTCTACGTACCCAATGCAGACCGACTGCGGAAGCGATGACACGACGTAGAGGAAGTAGTCGTACGTCTTCACGATCCAACCGATCAAGCACCGAAACTACGGCACCTCCGAGTTCGAGCACACGTTCAGCCCGATGACGATCCCCGGACTCCGATCCAGCAAAGTGTCGGGGAAGAGTTCCGTCAGCATGACGGTGTGGTGACGATCTTGATGAACTACAGCAGCAGGGCTTCGCCTAAACTCCGCTACAATATTATCGAGGAATATGGTGGCAGGGGGCACCGCACACGGCTAAGGAATAGATCACGTGGATCAACTTGTGTGTCTAGGGTGCCCCCCTGCCCCCGTATATAAAGGAGGGAGGGAGGAGGAGGCCGGCCTAGGGAGGAGGCGCGCCATAGGGGAGTCCTACTCCCACCGGGAGTAGGATTCCCCCTTTCCTAGTCCAACTAGGGATCCTTCCATGTAGTAGGAGTAGGAGACTTGGAAGGGGAAGAGAGAAGGGAAGGAAGGAGGGGGTGCGGCCCCTCCCCCTAGTCCAATTCGGACTAGGCCTTGGGGGGGCGCGCGGCCTGCCCTAGGCAGCCCCTCTCTCTTTCCCGCAGGGCCCAATAAGGCCCAATACTTCTCCCCGGCGAATTCCCGTAACTCTCCGGTACTCCGATAAATACCCGAATGACTCGGAACCTTTCCGAACTCCGAATATAGTCGTCCAATATATCGATCTTTACGTCTCGACCATTTCGAGACTCCTCGTCATGTCCCCGATCTCATCCGGGACTCCGAACTCCTTCGGTACATCAAAACTCATAAACTCATAATATAACTGTCATCTAAACCTTAAGCGTGCGGACCCTACGGGTTCGAGAACAATGTAGACATGACCGAGACATGTCTCCGGTCAATAACCAATAGCGGGACCTGGATGCCCATATTGGCTCCTACATATTCTACGAAGATCTTTATCGGTCAGACCGCATAACAACATACGTTGTTCCCTTTGTCATCGGTATATTACTTGCCAGAGATTCGATCGTCGGTATCCAATACCTAGTTCAATCTCGTTACTGGCAAGTCTCTTTACTCGTTCCGTAATACATCATCTCACAACTAACATCTTAGTTGTAGTGCTTGCAAGGCTTATGTGATGTGTATTACCGAGAGGGCCCAGAGATACCTCTCCAACAATCGGAGTGACAAATCCTAATCTCGAAATACGCCAACCCAACATCTACCTTTGGAGACACCTGTAATGCTCCTTTATAATCACCCAGTTACGTTGTGACGTTTGGTAGCACCCAAAGTGTTCCTCCGGCAAACGGGAGTTGCATAATCTCATAGTTATAGGAACATGTATAAGTCATGAAGAAAAGCAATAGCAACATACTAAACGATCATGTGCTAAGCTAATGAAATGGGTCATGTCAATCAGATCATTCAACTAATAATGTGACCTCGTTAATCAAATAACAACTCATTGTTCATGGTTAGGAAACATAACCATCTTTGATTAACGAGCTAGTCAAGTAGAGGCATACTAGTGACACTTTGTTTGTCTATGTATTCACACATGTATTATGTTTCCGGTTAATACAATTCTAGCATGAATAATAAACATTTATCATGGAATAAGGAAATAAATAATAACTTTATTATTGCCTCTAGGGCATATTTCCTTCAGTCTCCCACTTGCACTAGAGTCAATAATCTAGATCACATCACCATGTGATTAACATCGATAGTTCACATCATCATGTGATTAACACCCATAGTTCACATCGCCATGTGACCAACACCCAAAGGGTTTACTAGATTCAGTAATCTAGTTCACATCGCTATGTGATTAACACCCAAGGAGTACTAAGGTGTGATCATGTTTTGCTTGTGAGAGAATCTTAGTCAACGGGTCTGCCACATTCAGATCCACATGTATTTTGCAAATTTCTATGTCAACAATGCTCTGCATGGAGCTACTCTAGATAATTGCTCCCACTTTCAGTATGTATCTAGACCGAGACTTAGAGTCATCTAGATTACTGTCAAACTTGCATCGGCGTAACCCTTTACGACGAACCTTTTTCCACTTCCATAATCGAGAAACATATCCTTATTTCACTAAGGATAATTTTGACCGCTGTCCAGTGATCTACTCCTAGATCATTATTGTACTCCCTTGCCAAACTCAGTGGTAGGGCATACAATAGATCTGGTATACAGCATGGCATACTTTATAGAACCTATGACTGAGGCATAGGGAATGACTTTCATTCTCTTTCTATTTTC
Source organism: Triticum aestivum (assembly GCF_018294505.1). Taxonomy (NCBI): domain Eukaryota; kingdom Viridiplantae; phylum Streptophyta; class Magnoliopsida; order Poales; family Poaceae; genus Triticum; species Triticum aestivum. The sequence goes on from NC_057800.1 coordinate 78,556,350, forward strand.
TGCCGTGGTCGGGCTTTGAGTCTTACTCAACTTCACACCTTATAACACAGGCAAGAACTCTTTCTTTGACTGTTCCATTTTGAACTACTTCAAAATCTTGCCAAGGTATGTACTCATTGGAAAAACTTATCAAGCGTCTTGATCTATCTCTATAAATCTTGATACTCAATATGTAAGCAGCTTTACCGAAGTCTTTCTTTGAAAAACTCCTTTCAAACATTCCTTTATGCTTTACAGAATAATTCTACATTATTTCCGATCAACAATATGTCATTCACATATACTTCATCAGAAATGCTGTAGTGCTCCCACTCACTTTCTTGTAAATACAGGCTTCACCGCAAGTCTGTATAAAACTATATGCTTTGATCAACTCATCAAAGCGTATATTCCAACTCCGAGATGCTTGCACCAGTCCACAGATGGATCGCTGGAGCTTGCACATTTTGTTAGCACCTTTCGGATTGACAAAACCTTCTGCTGCATCATATACAACTCTTCTTTAATAAATCCATTAAGGAATGCAGTTTTGTTTATCCATTTGCCAGATTTCATAAAAAGCGGCAATTACTAACATGATTCAGACAGACTCAAGCATAGATACGAGTGAGAAGCTCTCATCGTAGTCAACACCTTGAACTTGTCGAAAACCTTTCGCGACAATTCTAGCTTTGTAGATAGTAACACTACTATCAGCGTCCGTCTTCCTCTTGAAGATCCATTTATTCTCAATTGCTTGCCGATCATCGGGCAAGTCAACCAAAGTCCAAACTTTGTTCTCATACATGGATCATATCTCAGACTTCATGGCCTCAAACCATTTCGCGGAATCTGGGCTCATCATTGCTTCCTCATAGTTCGTAGGTTCGTCATAGTCAAGTAACATGACCTCCAAAACAGGATTACCGTACCACTCTGGTGCGGATCTCACTCTGGTTTACCTACGAGATTCGGTAGTAACTTGATCTGAAGTTACATGATCATCATCATTAGCTTCCTTACTAATTGGTGTAGTAGTCACAAGAACAGATTTTTGTGATGAACTACTTTCCAATAAGGGAGAAGGTACAATTACCTTATCAAGTTTTCTACTTTCCTCCCACTCACTTCTTTCAAGAGAAACTCCTTCTCCAGAAAAACTCCGAATTTAGCAACAAAAGTCTTGCCTTCGGATTTGTGATAGAAGGTGTACCCAACAGTTTCCTTTGGGTATCCTATGAAGACGCACTTCTCCGATTTGAGTTTGAGCTTATCAGGTTGAAATTTTTTCACATAAGCATTGCAACCTCAAACTTTAAGAAACGACAGCTTAGGTTTCTTGCCAAACCATAGTTCATACGGTGTCGTCTCAACGGATTTAGATGGTGCCCTTTTAACGTGAATGCAGCTGTCTCTAATGCATAACCCCAAAATGATAGTGGTAGATCGGTAAGAGACATCATAGATCGCACCATATCTAATAAAGTACGGTTATGACGTTCGGACACACCATTACATTGTAGTGTTCCAGGTGGCGTGAGTTTGTGAAACTATTCCACATTGTTTTAATTGAAGACCAAACTCGTAACTCAAATATTTGTCTCCGCGATCAGATCGTAGAAACTTTATTTTCTTGTCACGATGATTTTCCACTTCACTCTGAAATTCTTTGAACTTTTCAAATGTTTCAGACTTATGTTTCATCAAGTAGATATACCCATATCTGCTCAAATCATCTATGAAGTTCAGAAAATAACGATACTTGCCGTGAGCCTTAACACTCATCGGACCGCATACATCAGTATGTATTATTTCCAATAAGTCAGTTGCTCGCTCCAGAGAACGGAGTCTTAGTCATCTTGCCCATGAGGCATGGTTCGCAAGCATCAAGTGATTCATAATCAAGTGATTCCAAAATCCCATCAGCATGGAGTTTCTTCATGCGCTTTACACCAATATGACCTAAACGGCAGTGCTACAAATAAGCTGCACTATCATTATTAACTTTGCATCTTTTGGTTTCAATATTATGATTATGTGTATCAGTACGATCGAGATCCAATGAACTATTTTCATTGGGTGTGTAACCATATAAGGTTTTATTCATGTAAATAGAACAACAATTTATTCTCTTACTTAAATGAATAACCGTATTACAATAAACATGATCAAATCATATTCATGCTCAACGCAAACACCAAATAACACTTATTCAGGTTCAACACTAATCCCGAAAGTATAGGGGAGTGTGCGATGATGATCATATCAATCTTGGAACTACTTCCAACACACATCGTCACTTCACCCTTAACTAGTCTCTGTTTATTCTGCAACTCCCGTTTCAAGTTACTAATCTTAGCAACTGAACTAGTATCAAATACTGAGGGGTTGCTATAAACACTAGTAAAGTACACATCAATAACATATATATCAAATATACTTATGTTCACTTTGCCATCCTTCTTATCCGCCAATCACTTGGGGTAGTTCCGCTTCCAGTGACCAGTCCCTTTGCAGTAGAAACACTTAGTCTCAGGCTTAGGACCAGACTTAGGCTTCTTCACTTGAGCAGCAACTTGCTTACCGTTCTTCTTGAAGTTCCCCTTCTTCCCTTTGCCCTTTTTCTTGAAACTAGTGGTCTTGTTAACCATCAACACTTGATGTTCTTTCTTGATTTCTACCTTCATCGATTTCAACATCACGAAGAGCTCAGGAATCATTTTCGTCATCCCTTGCATACTATAGTTCATCACGAAGTTGTAGTAACTTTAGTGATGGTGACTAGAGAATTCTGTCAATCACTATCTTATCTGGAAGATTAACTCCCACTTGATTCAAGCGATTGAAGTACCCAGACAATCTGAGTACATGCTCACTAGTTGAGCGATTCTCCACCATCTTTTAGCTATAGAACTTGTTGGAGACTTCATATCTCTCAACTCGGGTATTTGCTTGAAATATTAACTTCAACTCCTGGAACATCTCATATGGTCCATGACGTTCAAAACGTCTTTGAAGTCCCGATTCTAAGCCGTTAAGCATGGTGCACTTAAACTATCAAGTAGTCATCATATTGAGCTAGCCAAACGTTCATAACGTTTGCATCTGCTCCTGCAATAGGTCTGTCACCTAGCGGTGCATCAAGGACATAATTCTTCTGTGCAGCAATGAGGATAAACCTCAGATCACGGATCCAATCCGCATCATTGCTACTAACATCTTTCAACACAATTTTCTCTAGGAACATATCAAAATAAACATAGGGAAGCAACAACGCGAGCTATTGATCTATAATTTGCAAAATACTACCAGGACTAAGTTCATGATAAATTTAAGTTCAATTAATCATATTATTTAAGAACTCCCACTTAGATAGACATCCCTCTAATCCTCTAAGTGATCACGTGATCCAAATCAACTAAACCATGACCGATCATCACGTGAGATGGAGTAGTTTTCAGTGGTGAACATTGTTATGTTGATCATATCTACTATATGATTCACGCTCGACCTTTCGGTCTCCGTGTTCCGAGGCCATATCTGCATATGCTAGGCTCGTCAAGTTTAACCTGAGTATTCTGCGTGTGCAAAAACTGGCTTGCACCCGTTGTAGATGGACGTAGAGCTTATCACACCCGATCATCACGTGGTGTCTGGGCACGACGAACTTTGGCAACGGTGCATACTCAGGGAGAACACTTCTTGATAATTTAGTGAGAGATCATCTTATAATGCTACCGTCAATCAAAGCAAGATAAGATGCATAAAAAAATAAACATCACATGCAATCAATATAAGTGATATGATATGGCCATCATCATCTTGTGCCTGTGATCTCCATCTCCGAAGCACCGTCATGATCACCATCGTCACCGGCGCGACACCTTGATCTCCATCGTAGCATCGTTGTCGTCTCGCCAATCTTATGCTTCCACGACTATCACTACCGTTTAGTAATAAAGTAAAGCATTACATCGCGATTGCATTGCATACAATAAAGCGACAACCATATGGCTCCTGCCAGTTGCCGATAACTCGGTTACAAAATATGATCATCTCATACAATAAAATTCAGCATCATGCCTTGACCATATCACATCACAACATGCCCTGCAAAAACAAGTTAGACGTCCTCTACTTTGTTGTTGCATGTTTTACGTGGCTGCTACGGGCTTAAGTAAGAACCAATCTCACCTACGCATCAAAACCACAACGATAGTTTGTCAAATAGACTCCGTTTTAACCTTCGCAAGGACCGGGCGTAGCCATACTTGGTTCAACTAAAGTTGGAGAGGCAGTCGCCCGCAAGCCATCTCTGTGCAAAGCACGTCGAGGGAACCGGTCTCGCGTAAGCGTACGCGTAAGGTTGGTCCGGGTCGTCTCGTCCAACAATACCGCCGAACCAAAGTATGACATGCTGGTAGGTAGTATGACTTGTATCGTCCACAACTCGCTTGTGTTCTACTCGTGCATATAACATCAACATAAATAACCTAGGCTCGGATGCCACTGTTGGGTTTCGTAGTAATTTCAAAAAATTTCCTACGCACATGCAAGATCATGTGATGCATAGCAACGAGGGGGAGAGTATTGTCTACGTACCCAATGCAGACCGACTGCGGAAGCGATGACACGACGTAGAGGAAGTAGTCGTACGTCTTCACGATCCAACCGATCAAGCACCGAAACTATGGCACCTCCGAGTTCGAGCACACGTTCATCCCGATGACGATCCCCGGACTCCGATCCAGCAAAGTGTCGGGGAAGAGTTCCGTCAGCACGACGGTGTGGTGACGATCTTGATGAACTACAGCAGCAGGGCTTCGCCTAAACTCCGCTACAGTATTATCGAGGAATATGGTGGCAGGGGGCACCGCACACGGCTAAGGAATAGATCACGTGGATCAACTTGTGTGTCTAGGGTGCCCCCCTGCCCCCGTATATAAAGGAGGGAGGGAGGAGGAGGCCGGCCTAGGGAGGAGGCGCGCCATAGGGGAGTCCTACTCCCACCGGGAGTAGGATTCCCCCTTTCCTAGTCCAACTAGGGATCCTTCCATGTAGTAGGAGTAGGAGACTTGGAAGGGGAAGAGAGAAGGGAAGGAAGGAGGGGGTGCGGCCCCTCCCCCTAGTCCAATTCGGACTAGGCCTTGGGGGGGGCGCGCGGCCTGCCCTAGGCAGCCCCTCTCTCTTTCCCGCAGGGCCCAATAAGGCCCAATACTTCTCCCCGGCGAATTCCCGTAACTCTCCGGTACTCCGATAAATACCCGAATGACTCGGAACCTTTCCGAACTCCGAATATAGTCGTCCAATATATCGATCTTTACGTCTCGACCATTTCGAGACTCCTCGTCATGTCCCCGATCTCATCCGGGACTCCGAACTCCTTAGGTACATCAAAACTCATAAACTCATAATATAACTGTCATCTAAACCTTAAGCGTGCGGACCCTACGGGTTCGAGAACAATGTAGACATGACCGAGACATGTCTCCGGTCAATAACCAATAGCGGGACCTGGATGCCCATATTGGCTCCTACATATTCTACGAAGATCTTTATCGGTCAGACCGCATAACAACATACGTTGTTCCCTTTGTCATCGGTATGTTACTTGCCAGAGATTCGATCGTCGGTATCCAATACCTAGTTCAATCTCGTTACTGGCAAGTCTCTTTACTCGTTCCGTAATACATCATCTCACAACTAACATCTTAGTTGTAGTGCTTGCAAGGCTTATGTGATGTGTATTACCGAGAGGGCCCAGAGATACCTCTCCAACAATCGGAGTGACAAATCCTAATCTCGAAATACGCCAACCCAACATCTACCTTTGGAGACACCTGTAATGCTCCTTTATAATCACCCAGTTACGTTGTGACGTTTGGTAGCACCCAAAGTGTTCCTCCGGCAAACGGGAGTTGCATAATCTCATAGTTATAGGAACATGTATAAGTCATGAAGAAAAGCAATAGCAACATACTAAACGATCGTGTGCTAAGCTAATGAAATGGGTCATGTCAATCAGATCATTCAACTAATGATGTGACCTCGTTAATCAAATAACAACTCATTGTTCATGGTTAGGAAACATAACCATCTTTGATTAACGAGCTAGTCAAGTAGAGGCATACTAGTGACACTTTGTTTGTCTATGTATTCACACATGTATTATGTTTCCGGTTAATACAATTCTAGCATGAATAATAAACATTTATCATGGAATAAGGAAATAAATAATAACTTTATTATTGCCTCTAGGGCATATTTCCTTCAGGTGGGGCTACTATATAGCTCCTGGTGGCTCCGCACTCTCCCAAACTCGGGGTGCGTATATGCCTGGCCGGGAAACGGCCCTTCGTTAAAGCGGAGGAATTCTAACATTCCGATAGGTCATCGAGTGGTTGACCAATCTCGCGCTATATCATGACAGTCAGTTTTCGGCTTTCTCTACTGAGGTGCTCATCCGGACGAACCAGGGCACAATCGCAGTAGTTCTCCTGGTGCTGCCTTAGCCGATAGAACGGAACGTAAGTCACCAAAACACAGGAGCCGGGCAAACCCAACATTTGACCAAAGACATGATTCGGAGCTAATGCATATAAGGCCAAACCCGCGACGCCGAACACTCCCTAAGGTATTCGGTCTTTATGGTATAAACCGGGCCTAAATAGTGCCCTTTGTAAGAAGCCCCTTGTGTCCAGGTACGGGCGTTTATTCTGACGTGGCCACATGCCAAGACGTGAGCATCCTTCTCAGTTTTATTTGAGAATCCGAGGGATGTGTATCAACAAGAGACAGTAAAAAAGGTTTACGCAGGGTCTTAATCTAAAAAGAATCCTTGGAGCGGGTCCCTCATGCACGTTTGCGCATGTGTCTCCGTTGCGCCGTATCTTGGATGGGTGTAGCATGATAGTCATCTGTAAAAGAGAGGAACTTAGTTGAAAAGTTGTCGTGCAGAAAGGTAGTTTTTAAAGAAACCATGTATAATTAAAGATGAGTAAAAATGCCACTTGTCCGCGCGCTTTGAGCCCCTTGTATTTGTAATAGGGGTGTGGCCATCAATTCGGTATGAATTACATATAGCTGCGCCGGACTCGTCTAACCGTGTTCGTGGTCTTGACGACCTATCAAATGCTTTAGTTGGTGAGGCCGTTTTTAGTGTGCGGCTGCCAAGGCAGTCGCACTCTCTTCGGCGCGCAAATATCGCTTAATATTTCCATTCACTGTAATGATGCCATGTGGACCGGGCATCTTTAGTGTGAGGGAAGCATAATGCGGTATTGCATTAAAGCGAGCGAAAGCTTCGCGTCCAAGTAGTGCTTGATAGCCACCTTGGAACGGAGCAATGTGGAAGGTTAAATGTTCGCTATGGAAGTTATCGGGGAAGCCGAATATAACCTCTAGTAGCAGGGAGCCCGTGCAGTGACCCCCTGGGCCTGGCACTCCTTTAAAGGTAGTGTTGCTATGGCAAATTTTCGTTGGATCTATCCCCATTTCGCGGATTGTATCCTGGTATATCAGGTTTAAACTGCTGCCATCGTACATCAGGACTCGTGTAAAGTGGTATCCGTCAATTATTGGGTCTAATACCAGGGCATCCCATCCTGCACACCGGATACTTGCTGAGTAATCACGATGGTCGAAAGTGATCGGTTGAGACGACCAGTGGCAGGACTTCGCGGTGATAGGCTTTTGGGCATATTTTTCTGGAAGTGCCGCTTTGTTTATTCCCTTGATCACGTGTAACACGTTGACTATTTTGACTTCTGGTAGAAACTTCTTTTGTTCCCCAATGTCTTGCTTGGGAGGCTCATCCTCGTCTTCGCTTGGTGTATCCTCCCCCTTGTGTATGGCGTTGAGCTTGTCGGACTGCTTGAAGACCCAATATTCTCTGTGGGTATGATTAGCGGGTTTACCGGGGGTGCTATGGATCTGACATACTTGGTCCAGAATTTTGTTTAGGCTGGAGAGCTCGTCTCTGGCACCTTTAGAGGGTGGCTTTTGCTGACTTGGCCGAGAGCTTTTGAATCCGGCGTTTACTGCTGTGCTCTTCGTGCTGTCTTCTTTATTCCGGCGTTTGTTATTGTTGTTGCGTCGTGATTTCCCGTTTCCATCTCTAACTTCGGATGTACTGGGATCGTTGATGCTACATCTGGCTAGCTAGCTATCCTCGCCCGCACAAAAGCGGGTCATGAGGCTTGTTAATGCTGCCATTGTTCTCGGCTTTTCTTGGCCCAGGTGTCTAGCAAGCCATTCGTCACGGACCCTATGCTTAAAAGCTGCCAAGGCTTCAGCGTCCGGACAGTCAACTATTTGGTTCTTTTTAGTAAGGAACCTGTTCCAAAGCTTTCGGGCTGACTCTCCAGGCTGTTGAGTTATATGACTCAAATCATCCGCGTCCGGAGGTCGGACGTAAGTCCCCTGAAAATTTGCCCGAAAAGCATCTTCTAACTCTTCCCAGCTTCCAATGGAACTTTCGGGGAGGCTTTTAAGCCAGTGCCGAGCTGGCCCTTTGAGTTTGAGGGGTAAATACTTAATGGCGTGGAGGTCATCTCCTCGAGCCATATGGATATGGAGGATATAATCCTCAATCCAGACATCAGGGTCTGTTGTTCCGTCATATGCCTCTATATTTACGGGTTTGAATCTCTCTGGAAATTCATGATCCAGCACCTCATTGGTGAAACATAGGGGGTGTGCGGCACCCCTGTATCTGGGTGTACCGCGTTCTTCGGATATTTGTTGTGTTGCGTTGTATGCTGGAGCGCGCTTATGTGGTCCATAGATGGATCTAGTTGTGCCGTCCTTTTGATGCGAGTCCTCAGGTGGATCGCGTATTGGCTTATGTGCGGCGTTGTTTGCCGCATTATTATGGCCGTGAGGTCGCCTATCCGGCCAGATGGCTGTTTTGATTTTTGGTTGTGGGGGATCGAAGGCCTCCTCATCAAATTCAGGTAGCAGCTTCCGCTTCGGGTAGCTCTTGGTGGGGCGATTACCGCCGTACTTTGCTGCTGTGTTGAGTACTTTGCTCCATCTGATTTGGAGTGTGTCTTGCACAGCTTTGAGCCTTTGCTTCTGTTTTTTTAGACTCCTCGCGGTGGCAGCGAGGCTTTGATGGGCAGTCTGTTGCTCCGGCTGTCCGTCCGGTGTGATGTCATCTGGACTAAGATCTTTGACAGAGTTGGGTTGTTTGGCTTGATTCTCCGTGTTGCCGTGGTCCGACAATGGTTCCTCCTGCTCTAACGCTGGGTCTGTATGATCGTTGTTTCTGCCGAGGCGGGATTTGGGGCGGCGCTTACGCCACCGTTTTGACTGTTTCTCGAGGGAACAACCCTTCGTTGCGTCCTTCCGTTCCTCGTCGTCGTTTTCCTTTGGTGTGTCCATCATGTATATGTCATGTGGTGAAGTGGGCGTCCAGTGCCCTGGGGGCAGTGGTTCCTGTTTGTCTCCTGCATCATCGTCCATGCCATTGATGTATTCGGAGTCGGAGTCGAGCATGTCGGTTAAGTCATCAACAGTGGCTATTAAGTGGGTGGTGGGTGGGCCGTGAATTTCTTCGTCGTCCGTATCCCAGTCCTGCCGGACATAGTTCGGCCAGGATCCTCCTGACAAGGAGATAGACCTTAATGAGTTCATTATGTCGCCAAAGGGTGAGTGCTGAAAAATATCCGCGGAGGTAAACTCCATGATCGGCGCCCAACCGGATTCGATAGGAACGGGCGCAGGCGGCTCGGAGTCCGTGGCCGGAGAAGGATCCGGCAGTTTAACAACATGACTCTTGTGCAAGGTAAGGTCGATGTTTGGCTCGATCGCCGCTGAGGGTAAGGCCTACATGGTGGGGTCCATCCACCTGTTCATGGACGGCGCAACTGGCTCTGAACTGAGGGTCGGAGCGGCTGCATGTGCGATCTCCTGAACACTGTCCGATGGTAGAGCTAAATCGTACTCATCGTGACCGCGTGACGCACAAGGCAGAGGCTCGAGTCTGTTGAAGATCAAGTCTCCACGGGTATCGGCCGTGTAGTTTAAGCTTCCAAACCTGACCTGGTGGCCAGGGGCATAACTTTCGATCTGCTCCAGATGGCCAAGCGAATTGGCCCACAGTGTAAAGCCACCGAACACGAAGATCTGTCCGGAGAGAAAAGTCTCACCCTGTACTGCATCGCTATCGATGATAGTAGGGAACATCAAGCCTAACGGCGACGACACAGAGGAACTCTCAATAAAAACACCAATGTCGGTGTCAAAACCGACGGATCTCGGGTAGGGGGTCCCGAACTGTGCGTCTAAGGCGGATGGTAACAGGAGGCAGGGGACACAATGTTTTACGCAGGTTCGGGCCCTCTTGATGGAGGTAAAACCCTACATCCTGCTTGATTAATATTGATGATGTGGGTAGTACAAGAGTAGATCTACCACGAGATCAGAGAGGCTAAACCCTAGAAGCTAGCCTATGGTATGATTGTATGTTGTCCTACGAATTAAAACCCTTCGGTTTATATAGACACCGGAGAGGTTAGAGTTACACAAGGTCGGTTACAAAGGAGGAGATACACATATCCGTATTGCCTAGCTTGCCTTCCACGCCAAGTAGAGTCCCATCCGAACACAAGACAAAGTCTTCAATCCTGTATCTTCATAGTCTAACAGTCCGGCCAATGGAGATAGTCCGGCTGTCCGGAGACCCCCTAATCCAGGACTCCCACAGGGAGCGCTAGGGAAGGACGGCTCAAATTTGTGGAAGGGGCTAGGGAGGAGGAGGGAGCTGAAGACTGAACGGGAATCATTGCATCTATGAGCTTCAACCATTTGCGAGTGATGCTTCTTTCGGTCCGATTTTAGTTGTGCTTCATCCATGATAGTTAACTTACGATAGTTGCTCCACCAGATTCATGCCAAGCTTCCCTTAAAAAAAGATTCATGCCAATCTTCTTTGTTTCCAGTACATACCTATGATGCGAAACAATCTGTGGTCGGATGGTTAGAGGAACTGTGGTATCCCCAGCCCATCAGAGTTCAAATCCTGGTGCTCGCATTTATTTCTGAATTTATTTCAGGATTGCGCATTTAGTGAGAGTCTCAGTCTTTCGGAGATGCTCATAGGGGTAGGGTGTGCGTGTGTGCGTTCATAGGGGTGAGTGTATGCGTGTGTATATGAGCGCTTGTGTTTGTACTGATGTTAAAAAAAGCACATACCTATGGCACAAAAACAACAAAAACATGTCTCCATTGCCAAAAATAGATCTTAGATAATAAATCACAATTAATTTTATACTCCCTCCATTCCACAATGTAGTGATTCCTATATCCTCATGCTTCAATTTTGATCGTAAATTTAATTACCAAGACCGATTGCGGTGGGAGCAAAAATTATATCAGTGAATTCGTATTCGAAAGAAGTTTACAATTATATAATTTTTTCTCCCGCCGTAGTTGGTCTCGTTGGTTAAATTTATGATTAAAGTTGGACATTGGGAAGCGCGGGCGCATTATATTTTGGAATGAAGGGAGTAGATTATTCGGTAGGAATGATCACAATTTACCAAAAATATTTTCAAAACTTCCAGATTTGTTTACACGGAGGAGATCAGGCGTGATTCTATTCTAGGAAGCAGTTAGTAGGAAGCAAATCGAAGTCCATGGATGCTGCGTGGCCGGTCGGTAGTTTTCTTTTCAGGGGCGCTGCTCGATCGTAGGCAGCATACGGCATACATACGCTACCTAGCTCAGCACAGGTATGCGTGCACGCGTACGTGCACACGCACAACTGCTCCTCGCTGGCGACGTTGCGGGCGCTCGCCGGCTTCCGACTAGCCGCCGACTTCTCCGGCGCGCTCGCAAGTTGGAACCTGTCCGCGAGTCCATCCCGTGCACCGGGGAGACAGCAATCCCGCCGCTCGCCAGGCTGGTGCTCCTCGAGGCCTGTCCGGCGCGGATGCAACCCAACCGCTCGTCAGCCTCGACGGCCTCCGCTTGCTCAGCCGTAGTAGTGTGGAAGCCGCGAGACACCACGTTGCGAGTCCAGGGACGTGAGGCGCCTTTCGTCCCGCAGCGGCCAGGTGCTGGCGGGCGCACACAGGAAACAGCAGGACTGCGCACACAGAAACTCAAGCCGCGCCAACAGAACAGACGCCGACCTGACCAGTCAGAAAAATGAACAGACGCCGACCTGGGTGGGCGCGCTGGGCCGCAGAGCGCGGGCCATGGCGAGACGTGTAGCTCCTATCCGCCACGTCCGCTGAGCGAAGAACCGGAATTTTCGCTCCGCGCCACCAGCCGTGCGTGTGCGTGCGTGCTCCACCAACGATTTGTATTCTTCCTACATGCTGATGACACTACGCTCGGCCGCCCCAGCAATGACTTTTTTTAAAAAAAAACTTTAAATCTATTCATCAACTGTCAAGGTAGTATAAAAAACATCAGAATTAAAGATTACATCCATGTTCGTAAACCACCTAGCGACGACTACAAGCACTGGAGCGAGCCGAAAACGCGCCGTTGTCATCACCCCCCTCCCCCTCTTCGGAGCGGGGCAAATTTTGTTGTAGTAGACAATTAGGAAGTCGTCGTGCTAATGCCCCATAAAACTAGCGCACTAGAACAGCAACCGCCGCGGATGAAGAGAAGCGTAGATCGGAAGTATCCAACTTGTAGACACACGAACACAAACGAACGAAGACCGGATCCACGTGGATCCACCGAAGACAAACGCCGACCGAATCCCATGTGATTCGCCGGAGACAAACCCCCACACGCCCTCCGACGATGCTAGAAACACCATCGAAAACGGGGGCTAGACGGGGAGGACCTTATTTCATCTACAGAGAGCCGCCTCCGCCTCGCATCTCTGAAAAGGACACAAACCCTAACAAAACTAAAAAAAACTATAAAAAGCGAAGCCCTTCCACCGGCAAGAGCCGGGATCCACCGCGCATCCATGGTCCTAAGACCACAGGAGACGAGATAGACCGGCGACGGCACCGGCGGGAGGCAAAAAAAACCCTAGCACGAGGTGTAGGGTATGAGCGGCGGCTGCCCGCGGCCGTGCGTCCGCACCAACAAAGACCTCTTTGATTCAAATAATTATTACTACTAAACGAGATTTTAAAGAATTTTATTCATTGAGATTTTTTTTCCCTGGATGCATTGTCTGATCGATATAGGATTGCAAATTTGCACAATCCTTGTTTAATTCATTTCATTTTGTACTAGATTCACAGAAAAAAAATCCACTTTAAAACTTATGTGAAGAATCCTTGTTTTTCTGTGCACAATCAAACATACATGCAATCTGATATACTAGTATTAAACATGGCAATGACACTTCGTATTCATATATGAATCTCTATTTATTTCTTCTATTTTCACATTTTAGAAATCATGTTCGGCACGGAACTCTTACCTAGTGCTGCGCTACGACACCTCCTCACCAAGCGTAGATGACTCTTTATTCGGATGGTGGGCGACATCCATTGGCTCATAGCCTGCCGTGACAACGCAATGGCCTTTCCTCCATAATCATCCTCACGACATGGTGGATCTAGAAGGCATCCAATGCACGTGTGTTTGATGCCAAGCAGCCCTTGATCACACGCTTCACCCAGAGTATAAGAGAGGAGGCAAGGTCGTCGTGGGGATCCAATGGGGTGCATGGATTTAACGCATTTGCTCCCTAAGAAGTAGCCTTAGGATACCGAGTGGTCATATACTCCCTCCGTCTGGTGAAGAGTGTACATATAGCTTTAAAATTTGTCCACAAAAGAATGTAGATTTGATAGTGCACTGGAAAAGTGCAAGCCACCATCTCTCTCCTTTTTAATTACCCAACCCCCAATGAGCTAAGTGCATGTAGAAATTAAAAAGATCATGTGTAGATTGCTATTGGTCTTGATTACCGTGTGATGAGAGAAGTATTTTTTCCTCCTTTAAAGTGCATTGGAAACATAAAAGTACTCTTGACTTGGGTGGTTAGGTTGGTCATAGTGGGAGTAACTTAGCAAGTAACATAAGGCTGGTCGTAATGGTAGTATCGTAGCTAGTATCATGCATGTCAACTAGATAATTTTGATGAGGTGACATAGTATTAAATGAAGAAAGAGAAGGTGTAGTATCATATCATGATATCGTATCATAATAAATGTCATGATATTTTGTGTCATGCATGACAATAAATAGAGTACTACATGATACTAATATATGATACTATGCATTAGGCTGGTCACAATGGGCAAGAACATAAGCTAGTAACTTACACACTTCCCTAGACTATGTTACTACCTCCATAGCGGGTAGGAACATCTATGTAGTGTCATGCAACGATGTATTTATTAGGTTATAGACTTATTGTTTCTTGGAGTGTGTGATGTTCCGGTAACTTAGCTAGTTACCACAAGCACCTCTCTCTTCATTAAATATGTGCTACATAAGCAAAGTTGTATTGGAGTGTGTGATGTTACTCCTAAGTTTCTCCCCATTGTGACCAGCCTTAGGAAGGTAGTATTATACACTAGTATCATATGCATGATATGAGTATATGATACTCCCCATTACAACCAGCCTAACACACTCTAAGAAAACTTTGCTTACATGGCATGTATTTAATGAGGAGAGAGATGGTTGAAGTAACATAATATGTTACTGTAACATAACACATCACGAGGCAAAATGAGTCTACATCTTAATAAATGATGACTTGCATGATACCACATACATGTTACCCACTATGAAGGTAGTAACATAGACTAGTAACATATGCATGTTACTAGTCTAAATTACTCCCCACTATGACTAGCCCATTCATACTCCTAGTTGAGAGGGTGTTTGTTTCCAGGGACTTAAAAAGTCCCTATAAGTCTCATCTAAACCAAACAGGAGAGACTTATAAAGACTTAAAGTGGGCATTTGAAACTTATGAAATAAGACTCTCAAGGAGGGACTTGTAGTTGTAATATGGTCTTTTAGTCCATGTTAAGTCCCAGTAACCAAACAGGCAGGAACTTTTTAAGGACTTGAGACTTATAAATTGGGACTAAAAAAAGTCCTAAGACTTATGAACCAAACAGGCCTGAATTTTGATAGTGGACCGCCTCAGGCTGGTCATAGTGGGAATAACTTAGCAAGTAACATAACGTATTCCAAGACAAGTTTGCTTATATGGCATATAGTTAATGAGGAGAGACGTGTTTGGAGTAACATAAGGGCGTGTACAATGCATAGCCTCAAGGTGATGCCTCGCATGCCATGTAGGATCAGATATGACGTAAAGTAGGTTCGGATAAGGAAGCGGGATCCTCTCCAGGAGGCGGGTGCTTGAAGAGAAAAAGTGTGATCCAGTGACAAAAGCTGAAAAGGTTGGAATGAAAAGTAGAGATGCATGTGTACTAAAGTCTTTATTTTCTATTTCTTAATGAGGCCCACTAGTGGTAGCTTGCATTGGAGAGAAAAAATAAATGTGGATGCCTCAAATTACTTTTTATCATGGGGCATATGTATCTATATGCCACCAAGGGCATGTACAATGCATAGCCCAAGGTGATGCCTCGCATGCCATGTAGGATCGGATATGACGTAAAGTAGGTTCGGATAGGAAAGCGGGATCCTCTTCAGGAGGCGGGTGCTTGAACAGAAAAAGTGTGGTCCGGTGACAAAAACTGAAAAGGTTGAGTGAAAAATAAAGATGCATGTGTACTAGATTCTTTATTTTCTATTTCTTAATAAGGTCCACTAGTGATAGCTTGCATTGAAGAGAAAAAAGTTAATGTAGGTGCCTCAAATTACTTTTTGTCATGGGGCATATGTATCCATATGCCACCGTTGTACATGCCCTAATATGTTACTGTAACATAACGCAACCCAAAGCAAAATAAATCTATAATGTAATAAATGTTATCATCTATATACTACTTGTATGTTACTTTACACTATAAAGATAGTAACAAAGAATAGTGTTATATGCACGACACTATTCTAAATTACTCTCCACTATGACTAGCCTCATGCCCTGATGATGGCGAAACTTTGGAAAATTTGCGACGCATGACTTCATCTCCATTTTGAGTGCAGATACAACCTCATAGTTTGGAATGCAGTGAATATGTGGCTCCGTCTTCATGATTTGCACTCCCACTCCTAGAGCAGCTCGTCTTTTCTCTCATAAAAGAAGCAGTCCATCTTATATCAAAGAAAGTGTTAAAAAACAACAAATAGATAGGCAACTACTCCCTCCGTTCCGAATTACTTGTCTTGGATTTGTCTAGATACGGATGTATCTAGACTCATTTTAATGCTAGATACATCCGTATCTAGACAAATCTAAGACAAGTAATTCGGAACGGAGGGAGTAGACGTCAATGGTGGCAAGAGCGACGATACAAGGCCCTATTTTTTGGTCAGTACGCATTTTTGAACTGGGACGGATTTGGTACTCCTCCGTTCCCAAAATGTATTTCATATTTTTTTTCTAAATCAAAGCTTTTTAAGTTTGACCACGTTTATATTATATACGAAAATATCAGTATCCGTGAAACTAAATCAATAACCTATCTTTTTAGTTTTTAATTATATGTCACAAGAATATGTTACTCCCTCCGATCCAAATTAATTGTGGTAGCTCTAGTACAACTTTGTTACGCCAATTAATTTGGATCTGAGGGAGTATTACATTCATGCTCAAGAGAAGCTTTCAATGGTATATTTTTGTACTCATATGTTATTGATCAAATTAGCGAGCAAACATTTTATTAAAAGATGGGTGAGACCTATAAACAACATAGAGGCAGCATCAATAGGTATACCATTACAAATATTTTATTGGTTTAGTTTAGATATGTGTGAGACCTATAAATCTTTTATTAATCAAATTAATGACCAAACCTTAGATAGGACTTGGGTACAAATTTAATGTCAGATTTTTTATCATGGCAAACTGAATATTTTTAATGGCAAATTATGTTCATCAAGGATGACAAATTTAGTTGACGAGCATGGCAAATTCGTCTTGGATTTTATTTTGCCAAGAAATTGTCATGTTTACTAACTAAATTTGTGATCACAGCGCCAATATAAATTACCGTGAAAAAGTCAGATTTGCCACGTCAAAAAAATCTGAAATTAGATATTTAGCGCTTCTGTAGATATATCATTAAATATATTTTGATCGTGCATTTCTTTGCTAATATAGATTTTTTTTGCGGGGTTGGTAATGTAGATACTATTAATTGCTCTCTTTGTAAACTTGGTCAGACTTAATTTTTTTGACTAGAGACAAAAACAAAAATCCAACTAGACCAAATTAACGTTCACTTTTTATTAAATAAACCCCAAAATAGTATGAGTAGAGCTTATATTTAGGGACGGAGCCACGGAGGCGCACACACACGGGCTGCAGCATGCGGCTGGCACCGGCAACGAGCCAGGCGCGGACGGATCGCCACGCCCGCATGCATTATCCCGGCCCCGCCGCCCGTCAATCATTGCACGCCCGCGGAGCTGCTGCACCCGCACTCCTCTCCCTCGTA
>NC_057800.1:78574126-78586096 GCF_018294505.1 Triticum aestivum
ACGGAGCTCCGGCCTCCAGCCTCCCCCGAGCAGAGCCGAAAAGGCCAAACAGAGCACGCGATTTTACAGCCCTGCCCCGCGCGGCCCCCCCTCCACCCGCGCAGATCTTTTCTCCTCCCGCTCCCCCGCGCCCCGCGCCGATCACGCCACCGATCCGGCCCCTTCCCGGCGGGGCGATGGAGGGGGAGGAGCGGCGGCTGGCGGCGTCGCTGACGGCGCGGTACTCGGAGTGGGTGCTGGAGGAGCTGGACGAGCTGCGTGGGAGCTTCCTGCTCACGGACCCGGCCATGCCGGGCCACCCCATCGTCTACGCCTCCCGGGGCCTCGCCGCGCTCACGGGCTACCCGCGCCGCGAGCTGCTCGGCCGCAACGCGCGCCTCTTCCAGGGCGCCGCCACCGACCGCGCCGCCGTCTCGGGCGTGCGCGAGGCCGTGCGCGCCCAGCGCGCCCACCAGGTCGCCATCCTCAACTACCGCCGCGACGGCTCGCCCCACTGGGTGCTGCTCCACCTCGCGCCCGTCTTCCACGCCGCCGACGGCCGGGTGCTCCACTTCCTCGCCGTCCAGGTGCCCATCGCCCCCGCGTCGTCGCCGCGCCGTCACCCGGGCCGGCCCCCGGCGTTCGCGGCGTGCCGGGAGGAGGCCAGGGGCGAGGAGGAGCTGCCTTGCGCCAGCCACGTAGGGGAGGTGTTTGTGGATATCGATAAGAGAGGTCAGTTCGATTGGACGTGTTCATCTGTTACCATCACTAGTACAGTGATCATTTGGGAGTAAATTGCACGATAATAACCACACTGATCAGTGGACCAACCATTAATTGCCAGCGAGATCATTTACAGCACCCCGTGCCTCACTGCTCTACCGTGCCTTGATATGAAATGTATGCGGTAAACAAGATATGTATACGATTGGCCATCAACATGGCCTTATTTGCTATAATTTCTTTCCATATTCATGGTATGATAATTACAGTTGCGCTGGTTGTCTTATTCGTAAGTACTGCTCACTATGTGGCCTTTTTGAGTTGTTAGTTCCTTCTTGGTTCCAAGTTTGACAATAATGGTTACACTAGTCTTGTTTCTTTTACCATTTCCAGGTATGGAGACAAGAAGAAGTAGGTAAAAGTTCTTGTTTGAGTTGGTAATATTTTTGTTTGAATGCTGCATACATGATGCTTTCTTTGTTACTGAACAGACTGTATTTGTTAAACCGGTCTTGACAGAAACATCCGTTTTTGCTTACAGGATAGAAGTTCACACATTAATAGGCCAAAAAAAAAGAGATCCATCCTGCTTTTGTAGGTTTAGAGTAATGACGGGGCAGACCAAGGCCCGCTTGGATTGAGTGTAAAATTAGTGGGATCCCTGGTATTTTAGCTCAAGTTTGAACTAAATACCGGGCAGCACACAAAATTTACATCAAATTCAAACAGGGCAACCCTATGCATACTAGAGTTGCTATATGTGTAAGAAATAAAACTTCCTTTCAGTGGTAAGAATCCGAATCGTACGATAAATACATCTATTCGAAATATATGCATGTGTTCTGTAGTACTCCCTCCGTAAAGAAATATAGGAGTGTTCAGATCACTACTTTAATGATCTAAACGCTCTTATATTTCTTTATGGAGGGAGTATTTAGCGGTGCAACCGTGTCGGAAATTGAGCTAGCTCTCTTAATGAAGATTCAGTTTAGGTAGCGAAACAACACACCAATCTAGCCTGAGTTTCCATTCTTATATATTAATACTGTCATGTTAGTTCATTGAGTCCAGTCTTGCAGAATATGGTGCCTTCTGCCTATTTGGATGTGTGGTTTATACTTAACCTGGCATTTTCACATTATGTTTTTCTCCCCACAAAATTAAGTAGTACTGGAAGCAGAAGTTCTAAATATGTTGTTGCTAGTTTAATGTTGCAGGGCTGGAGGCTGAGGAACCGCGTATAGCTAGCGGCTGTGACAAAGAGATGGCTCTAAGCACAGCAAACAGCATCTTCTCTACACTGAACCGCTATAGCAAACTAACTGGTTTGGTGGTTTGTGAGAGGAGATGTGATTCTGTTGGTATCCCAGCACTCAGCTCTTCCTTAAATCTCTCCCTCGGTAGAATCAAACAGAGCTTTGTATTGTGAGTTATTTGCATATTCTTGTTCATTTGTTTAATTGTCTTGGATTAATTCTGTCGTGTTCATAGTCTTATTTATGTTGTTCATGCCTGGCTTATTTACTAAATGCACTTTGATTTTCGATTTTAACAGAACTGACCGCCATTTGCCTGACATGCCGATAGTCTATGCTAGTGATGCCTTTCTATCATTAACAGGTACATGTTCCTTTATTATTCTAAATACCAGAGTATGTGTTCCATGAACTTTTATAAAGTAATCCATTGATTGTAATAAGGGGAATATATGATGTGCAGCTGTCTATGATCAGTATTACTTCCGCATTTCGACAGTTTGAGGCCTCTTAGCTCAAGTGGCTGAAACTTTTTTATGATCTAGGGATAGTGGGACATCTTGTTTTTTGGCATGTTTGCTGGGATGTTCTCCTATGAAATGCATATATTAGTTGAAGTGCAACAGGCTGAATTTCCACATGTTCTTGAGTTCATATGGGCATGATTGATGTGTAGCATTTGTAATTACTTTCTAACATTATGTTAGAAATGCAAAAGAAAACCTCTTCCTGACATATGAGAAACATATATAGCTGCTTGCAACGTGCTGAATCCTGGCGGGTTCTTGAGTTAAGCTGGGCAGGGTTGATGGGTTGGATTTGGAACTACCTTCTGAAATGATGATAAACAATGCAAGGTGGTGCCATCGGGATGTCATAGCATCAATTCAATGACTTCATGGTGTTTACATATTGGGTATGAGTAGGAAAATGTGAAAGTCCTAGAGTATGGTTAGAAAGATCTAATAATTGTATCTCTTTGCTAAAACATACAGATAATGCGGGCAAAGATTGACCTTGAAAAGATTGTCTGTATGCAGGCAAAGGTTTCTGCTGTTCTAATCATCTTACTTATCCAGGTTACTCAAGAGAAGAAATATTGGGCTGTAACTGCAGATTCTTAAACGGTCCAGGTACTAGTGCGGAGGTTTTAGAGGAGGTGCGGACCAGGATTTCCGAGCTTGTTTGATTGCAATTTTCCTTGTCAAATATGCTCACTTATCAAATTCCTATTTGAAATTGAATGCACAGATAAATCGGCATATCTGTCGTGAGGAGGCTTGCACAGTGCATTTGCTTAATTACAGGTGCGCGTTTGCATAATATCTTAATTTAGTAGTTATCAGGTTTAGATTATGTAAACAACTTAACAGAACTCTTAATTGTTATGCTTCCTATCAGGAAAGACGGAAGTACATTCCGTGACCTGCTACATGTGTCTCCCATCCGAAATTCATCGGGCAAGGTTGGCTTACATCCTTTTCAGGTCTTTCCTGGAAGTCACTGTGCTTCTGATGCATCTGCCTTGCTTTTCTAGTAACGCTGAAACTGAATACTAAATGCAGCAAAAGTACTTCTGTAGCAAGCCTAAATTATGTGCTTAGTGTCTTCTGACCTTTCAAGTGGAAAATACAATTTATGGGATTCTTGTTCTTTTGAGCTTAAGTTGGATGGGTTCGAAATGTAGCAGTCTGATTTTGGAAAAAAGTTGGACTAATTATCACATTGTGCAGGTCGCATTTCATGTGTGGGTTCACCTTGATGAGAGCGCGAAGCATGATTTTAGTGGGTTGACCCCTGAGGTATGGCAGCTCGGTGCTGTTGGTGCTGTAAGAGTTGCAGTTAGAAGCCTGTCTGCGTCAGGTAGCCTGTTGAGACCGTCCCAATAGCGTTTTTCTGGTTTCTTCTTGATTTTGTGCGACGTTGACTTGCCAATGTTTGTATGTAAAGTAACTGCTTAGTGAAAGAGATTATAGTGCATATCATGGGAAAATGGCTGGTAAATACATGAAGTTGTTGTGAATTTTGTAAGTACGCAAAATGAAGGAAAATTGATAGGGGGTGGGGGGTGGTAGTAGTTCAATAGCTCCTTTTTTTTCTTGTCGAAAAGGGGACTACCCCGGCCTCTGGCAAACATGGGGAGAGTATGGTCCATAGTGTCAAAAAGGGCTTCTATAATGCAAAACATGGTCCATTTGATTTATTTTTTGCGCATAATGGTCCATTTGATTTGACCCAGCAGGGTCTGTTCTGGAAAATATTCTACTCCCTCTGTTCCTAAATATAAGTCTTTGGAGAGATTTCACTATAAACCACATACGGAGCAATAATGAATCTACGCTTTAAAATGCATCTATATACATCTGTATGTGGTTCATAGTGAAATCTCTACAAAGACTTATATTTAGGAACGGAGGGAGTAAGTGTCATGTAAATTTGGTATGTAAATGAGTACACATAATTCATGCGACTGGGTCTGGGGAGTTGAAATATACAGATAGAGTTCTTTGATTTCGTAGTTCATTTTCCATCCTCCATATGCCTACTGCGAAAAAGGCGCAAAATGATCTATTTGATTTGACACAGCTGGTTCTGGCAAAATTTACAGTTTGTCTCTCTAAAAAAATGGAGCCTGTCATGTAAATTTCGTGTGTAAACGAGAAGGGAGCATTTCGTCCGACCTGCGAATTCAAGCCCACAGATTGAGAGTCGTCCTTTTGGAAAGAGGCTTGCATCGGCCACTGGCGTGCGTACGTGACCCGGCCCGAAAACGACTCCGTACTTTGTTCTGTTCGTAAAGCTCTAACAAGAAGCCTAATCTTATCTCATCTCATCTTGGACTCTTACGGCAGGTACACTGGCCCAACGCAGCCACTTCCGTCGCATTCCCACGCACGACGCTCACGATCGAGCTTCGTACCTTTGCTGCATCCTCAACCGCTCTCGAAAAGGACGAAGGAATATCTCATAAACACAGCCTTTTTTCTTTTTGCGGAATATACTACTGTATCTCATAACACAACCTGACAGCAGACACTAAGCTGCCGAAAACCACCATAATTGTGTGAAGTAGCGTGGAAAGCCATCAAAACGCCAACAATTTACAAAAATCACCAAAATCTAGCAACATTTTTTCCCCAGAACCACTAAAAGGCCGATTAATCGTGTTTGATAGTGAATTACAAAGGATTTTTTTAACAAAAATGTAAATTATAAAGGATTGGTCGACGAAATATGAATCGGAAAACTCGACATGTGGGAGCCATTATTAGGGTAAACGTGGCAGTGGTTGATGGCCCGTGCAAACGGCTGTTAGACGGCGCTTCTTTGCCGCCTCTACAGTGCGTGCCCCGCGCCAGCTATCGGCTCCGACGGGTCAACCAACCGAGCATTGAGAATGGACCCCACCGGTCAGATCCGGTGTCAAAACACAGCCAACCGAGCAGTTAGTGGTTTTGGCTATATTTCTTTTAGGCCTCCTTTGGTTCATAGGATAGGATTATCATAGGAATAGGAATCTTGTAGGAAATGAGATAACATGTATCTCAAATCCTATGAGTAGGAATAGAAAACAAGATGTCATTTGGTTGACACCAAAGGAATTTTTCCATTGAGTCTAGGCTTTTTTTTATTTTCCTATGAAATGTGGAGGATAGGAACCAATCCTATGTAGGAATAGGAATCCATTCCTATGAACCAAAGGGCTCTAAAGGAAAAAAATCCAATAAGAATCCTATCCTCTAGAATTCCTATGAAATTCCTCTAAACCAAAGGAGGCCTTACTGGATTTCGTGTTTTTTGCAAAACGTTACTACCGTTTTCGTGGTTTTTAATAATTTAGTCCACATCATTTTATTTAGTAATTGTTCTTGTCATCTGTGTATCCAGTTGCCACAGCGATCGTCATCCGGTTAATTTTGCTGACGATATGCAAGAAGCAGTGCGAAGGGGGATAGGTGACGTGACGAGAACCTTCCTCCGTATGGCCAATGGCATGAAATATCTTAGCTTAAGCTCATGTACGTGGTGGTCGACGAGAGAGAGAATTCCCTAGCGGGCAAGCAAACACGTACCACGCAGAATTTTTACACCACAAAAGCGGGAGCCGATCGAGCTCACAAGTCACAAATACTTAGGGTCCAGCGTTCCATCGTCGTCGTCGTCGTCCACGGCCCCGAGCACCTGACCCGGAGCTTCCAGGTGCTCGGTCTCGTCGTCTCTGCCGGAGAAGCCACGGCAGGCGATGGTGACCGCGACCGGCACATGCCAGTGCGCGCAGATTCGGCTGCCGCTGCGGCTACGCGGGGCACCGATCGATCAAATCTCCCGGGCTGCGGCTGCGCGCGCGTGCCCGAGTTGGACGGGAAGCCGCCGGTTAAGCAAGTAAACGGGGCTATGAATTGTCCATTCCACTTGCCTCGCGCCACCGCCCACCGGAGTAAACGGCCACGTTGTCATCGTCCTCGTGCGCCACGCATGGCGCCTCCGGGTCGGGGTGCGGGGCAGACTACACTGCCATAGACAGCTACTCCTCGCGGTACATTTTTCGGGTTCAGCCAGTTCCCACGGCACTCGCCGCACGTGGACATGAACTAATCTGAACGAGACACGTGCCGACGCTTTTTTCTCTTTATTTTCTCAACGCTAGCGTGGCGTTGCGGAGCACTCTAGCTCGAGACACCACATGCATGTCGATTTCATGGGGTACGTGCTAATTCCACGTTTTCTTTACGGCGGTGCATGTACCATGTATACGTAGATTCATGGTGGCTGCGCAAATTATGCCAAATATAAGTCTTTGTAGAGATTTTATTATGGACCACATACGGATATATGTAGATGCATCTTAAAGTATAGATTCACCCATTTTGCTCTGTATGAAGCTCATATCGAAATCTTTAAAAAGAGTTATATTTAGAAACAGAGGGAGTATATCTTAATTTCAGCTACCTGTTTGCCTTTTAAAACAAATACTAGAATAAAATAATCGACTACTTGGAGAGAAGCACGGGGCAGGGATGTCACACCTGAACTCCCATCATTGATGCTTCCAACGTGAACTAGAAACTCACTTGGATGCATGCAAGGGCATGGGCTTTTATGACTAATCATTGATAATTCTCTTATGATGATTATATCATATCTTGGATACTTTTGCTCCCTTGTATTGCATCTAACCCCTTGTAGGTATTTGGATATATATCATTCCACAAGTTTGCTCTCAAAGTCCTATCTCGAAGCAAACAAATTTGGACCAAGTATCTTTATTTTTGGTGTGCCCAAGGAGCAAGACAACTCAAACATATATATCCTTTGACATTAATTGACTACATATTCCACTCTTGTCATTTTGGATATACATGTTCCTTGCAAGACTAACCCATGTAGGAAGATGAACTACTAACGAAAAGGATTGCTCCCAACCTCACTCCATGAGCATCCACTACAAGTTCAACTACATGATGGGAGTCAACACCAAAACCCAATGTAAGTCTTCACATCTTAGAGAAGTTTTACTCAAAGACATGAACCAAAGCAACTCCACAAGAGGTGCATACATTGAAATGCTTAAACGAAAAATGGTAACCCCATTTTGAGCTTAACGAATATACTCTAACATAGGTGACCTAGGTGACCTAGTCGCCGACCCTCTTCCAGATGAAGTTCCTAGTGTCTCTTTTAGATTCTTTTTCTCGTTGCATTTGGTTGTTTTATCCCCTTCCATAAAAAAACTCCATCTAGATGCTCTTTTTTTTCTTAGCCAGTTTTCTTCTCCCAAATCAATTCATTGTAAATTCTATTAGAATTCAATGCAAATCTTTGTGAGAGCCTATTTGTCTAGTGAGCTGAGTTGACAAAACCTTCTCTTTGCCTTGAACTCGGTACTTCCGAATAGAATCACATCGGCTTCACCAAAATGCAATTTATCATTGCATATATGTTCATCGGTTCAATCAAAGAGGACAAACTCAGATCCACTGATGTGATCAGTCCATGTCATCTCCAACATAGACTCACCGACTGATCCTTCTTGGAGACACCGGTGTCACTGCATAAAGAAATTTCTGTTAAACTTTTCTTTGATTCTTTCTTCTCTAGCTCCACTCAATGATTCTTTCCCTCTGCCCGCATCTGAAGCTAAATCATAGCTAGTTGCGCCTCTCGAGGACCATGCCTTCTTGATCAACATCCTTGATATTAACCCTTCTTGGAAATTGATGTCAAATGGGGAGAGATATGCACACCAAAGCTCATTTACAAATCTCTTCTATAAAAAGGAATATCTTAAAGGGAGAGAGAGATGCATTTTATAAGAGGAGATGATCCTGCATGTTTCTAAAGAGGGGAGAAACATGTTTTTGATCCTAGTTGATCAAGTTATTTATGTGCTCTATTGTTACTTGTGTTTGCTCTGATTTATGCTTTGATTTTATCTTACCCTACCTACTCCCAATATCAAATTCTAAAGATTCAGGGGGAGAGGAAGCTCAAGTTTAGGGGAGAAAAATCCTTGGAACTCTATTGCAAATCTTGTTTGATCTTTTGGGGACATGGTTGCACCTAAAGAAGTATTAGCCTAGTGATACTCTTTTCTATACATGTCATCCCAATGTTGGTATTCTTGATGGTCTTGTATCTATTCTCTTTGAAGATTTTATCTTGTGTTATGTAACCCTGTTTTCTCAAGTGTATTTCTTCAGGAAATTGATCAAGCACCTCAAGGTAAGTATATGCATCACCCATTTGCATGATGATCTCCTGCTTGTTGCACATATTGTTTGCAAGAAAGAATCATGGACATGAAGACTCTGCTTTCTCATTCATTTGCTCTGATGCATATAACCAAGATACATGTAACACACTTCTGATTCCTTACTACTGTGCATCTATATGCCTAAGGCTACCATCATTTAAATGGTTGAACACTTGTAGGGGGAGCATATGCATGTTACATGTTCTCTCAAAGCTTTCATACATCTCTTGCAATTTATCTACTTTAAGCTTTTGATGTATGTTGTCATCAATTACCAAAAAGGGGAGATTGAAAGCACATTTGCTCCCTTGGTGGTTTTGGTAATTCATGTCAACATACATATTGTTGGACTAATGCTTTTATCTAGTATATTTTAGAAAAGTTCAACATTGGCATGACAAGAAAATGAGGGTGTGGACCCCTTCAAAATGCTAAGGACATGGACTAGCAAAGCTTCAAGACTCTACATTTTTGGTTAAGTGATCCAAGATCACATTGAGTTCATAGGAAAGATAATACTATTAAAAGGGGATGAGGTTTTTGTAACACCCCCATGTATTAAGCTATAGTAACCCCCTTGATTATGTTAAGTCACTTTGCTTAACAGTGCTTGATCATTTTGGTTCAAATCTCATTTCAAATTCCAGCTCTGAATTCAATTCAAATTTAAAGTGAGAATTTAAATTCACAAACATGGTTGGAAAATAGTTCATCATTTAGCAAATATTCCAAAACAAATAATGGTTAAGGAAAACAACATCACTTGTTTGCTCATTGGGCTCTAGCATTTAAAACACCGCCAAAACAACATTTTAAATGTTTTTCTAAATTATGAAAAATCCAGACTATTTCAAATGCCTCCCAAACTTTTTGTGGAAGTGCCTAAAATTGCAATGTTGAAAACATGCAAAACAAAAGAAATAAAAGAAAACATAAAATAATTAAAAAAAGAAAAGACACATGCCACTGTGCACTGGGCCTAGTGCACAATGCCTGTGTTGGGGATCGTAGCAATAATTCAAAAAATTTCCTATGTGTCACCAAGATCAATCTAGGAGATACTAGCAACGAGAGAGAGGGAGTGCATCTTCATACCCTTGAAGATCGCTAAGTGGAAGCGTTGCAAGAACGCGGTTGGTGGAGTCATACACGCAACGATTCAGATCGCGGTCGATTCCAATCTAAGCGCCGAACATCGACGCCTCCACGTTCAACACACGTACAACCCGGTGACGTCTCCCACGCCTTGATCGAGTAAGGAGAGAGGGAGAGGTTGGGGAAGACTCCGTCCAGCAGCAGCACGACGACATGGTGGTGGTGGAGGAGCACGGTACTCCTGCAGGGCTTCGCCAAGCACTACGAGAGACGAGGAGGGAGAGAGGTAGGGCTGCGCCTTGGGAGAGAGAGACTCGTGTGTTGGGCAGCCCCAAAACCTCCACTATATATAGGGGCAAGGGGGAGGGGAGGCGCCCTAGGGTTTCCCCTAGGGGGGGAGGGGCGGCCAGGGCAGATGGGATCTCCCCCTTGGGTGACTTGGCCCCCAAGCCAGGAGGTGGGAACCCTAGATGGGGCGCCCCAAACCCCCTGGTCACGTGGGATTAGGTGAGGGGGGAGCACAGCCCCTTAGTGGGCTGGTTTGCCCCTTCCCTTGGCCCATGAAGCCCCCCAACACTTCCCGGGGCTCCCGAAATACCTTTCGGTCATGCTGGTCATCACCCGGTACCTCCGGAACACTTCCGGACTCCAAAACCTTCGTCCAATATATCAATCTTCTCCTCCGGACCATTTCGAAACTCCTCGTGACGTCCGGGATCTCATCCGGAACTCCGAACAACATTCAGTAACCGTGTACATACCTTCCCTATAACCCTAGCGTCATCGAACCTTAAGTGTGGACCCTACGGGCTCGGGAATCATGCAGACATGACCGAGACATCTCTCTGGTCAATAACCAACAGCGGGATCTGGATACCCATGTTGGATCCCACATGTTCCACGATGATCTCATCGGATGAACCACGAAGTCAAGGATTCAGTCAATCCCGTATACAATTCCCTTTGTCTACCGGTATAGTACTTGCCCGAGATTCGATCGTCGGTATCCCGATACCTTGTTCAATCTCGTTACTGGCAAGTCTCTTTACTCGTTCCTAACACATCATCCCGTGATCAACTCCTTGGTCACATTGTGCACATTATGATGATGTCCTACCGAGTGGGCCCAGAGATACCTCTCCATTTACACGGAGTGACAAATTCCAGTCTCGATTCGTGCCAACCCAATAGACACTTTCGGAGATACCCGTAGTGCACCTTTATAGCCACCCAGTTACGTTGTGGCGTTTGGTACACCCAAAGCATTCCTACGGTATCCGGGAGTTGCACAATCTCATGGTCTAAGGAAATGATACTTGACATTAGAAAAGCTTTAGCATACGAACTACACGATCTTGTGCTAGGCTTAGGATTGGATCTTGTCCATCACATCATTCTCCTAATGATGTGTAACGCCCCGAGACCGATGTGCCAGGTGTCCTCAAGTTATTCGTTGTTGTTGCCTTGTCATTGCTTGCGTGTCATGCATTGCATATCATGTCATAATGTGCATTTCATTTGCATACATGTTCGTCTCATGCATCCGAGCATTTTCCTCGTTGTCCGTTTTGCAATCCGGCGCTCCTATGTCACCCGGTGTCCCTTTCTACCTCTTTTCGTGTGCGGGTGTTAAACGTTTTAGGATTGGACCAAGATTTTTCATGTGGCCTTGGTTTACCACCGGTAGACCGCCTGTCAAGTTTCGTGCCATTTGGACTTCGTTTGATACTCCAACGGTTAACCGAGGGACCGAAGAGGCCTCGTGTGTGTTGCAGCCCAACACCCTTCCAAAGTGGCCCAAAACCCACCTAAACCCCCTCCATCATCTCGGTCATTCGATCACGATCACGTGGCCGAAAACCACACCTCATTTGGACTCTCCTAGTCCCCTCTACCTATAAATATGTGATCCCCTCCGAAAATCCCGCAGTCCAAACCCTAGATCCAACTCCCGCACGCCGCCGAACATCTCCGTCCTGCCGCTGGACGTGTCCGCCGCCGCCGCCACATTGTTCTGGCCAATAGCAGGCCACCACGTCGCCTCCCCGCCGGCCTCTCTCTCCCCGCGGCCCGCTGAGCCCATCACGGGCCCGCGCAGGCCCGCGCGCCAACGCCGCTCGCCCGCTGCGGCCCGAATCCCGCGCCGCCTGGCTCTCCTCTCTG
>NC_057800.1:78586384-78605520 GCF_018294505.1 Triticum aestivum
GGCGTTCACCGGCGCCGCCTGCGAGGGCCTTCGCCGCCCGGCTCTCCTGCGCGCACGCCGCCGCCGCAACGGCGCCCCCTCGTCGCCCCGCTCCCATGCCGCCGTGCTCCGGCCCCTCACCTCCCTGCCGTTTGGAGCTCGCAGGAGACGAACCCCGGCTCATCCGGAGCTCGCCGGAGCCCCGACCCAGGCCGCCGCCGTCGCCGGTGGACCTCGTAGCCGTTGGAGCTCCTTTCTCCCTTGCCGGATCCGACGCTTAGGTCCTCCTCTCCGGTCTCCTTCCTCCTCTACGGCCAAGTCCGACGACTCTCCGACGAGATCTGGCCCTGCCTCGACTTCCGTGCCAAAGTCAACCCTAGACCCGGAGGGTAAAATTCCACTAAGTCCCCAATATTTTTGGCATTTTCCTCGCATCGTAACTCATCATCCGTGCCTCCGTTTTGAGCGTGTAGCATATCAAAATGTACGTCGCGACGAGTACATCATTTCATCTCATTGCATCATTTTCATTTGAGCTCATATTGATGCCCAAAATGCTGTTGGAAGAGGGCTATGTGAGTAATTTGTCAGATCTGTTTCAGCAAATGGTATTTTGTCATTTTTGCCATGATTAATTTGTGCATGCTATGATCCTGAGCTCTACATGTGTTTTGTTATATGCCATGCAATCTTTACAGTGGTGCTTACCGTGTATTTTTGTGATATTTGTGGTGACTAGCACAAGCTTGCAAAGTAGCATAATCGGTAATGCTGATTTCAGGGACTTAGAATTTCACTAAGTCCTTGTCCTGATTTTGTCGTTATGCCATATGTTCATGTTGTTTCCTAGTGATCCGTGCCTCTTTTGAGGATGACCAGTAAGGATGTTTTGTTAATATTGTGGTTCTCTATCCATCCATGTCTTTGTTTGCATTTATGGAGCACTCTAGCTTGAGTCAATCGAGCTCTACTTTTGCTATATCGTGAATCCTGGCAGATTGTTGACTTGTTAGCAATTTTGCCGAGGATTTTGCTATTGATCCGTGCATGCTATGTTGTTGTTCTTGCCATGTCTAGCTTCTATGCCATGTATTCTTGATGGGTGTATGCTTAGTTTGTCATTCCATGCTCTGTAGTGAGTGCATCGAGCTCGTAAACATACCTACTCGTTAACTGTTTTGCATGCTCCAATTTTTCACTAAGTCTGAGACCTATTTGTGTTTTTGCTATGTTCACATGCTTGCAATTGTATTTTCTGATCCCTTTTGGCTCAAGGTCACTAAGGAACTTTTGTTAAGTGCTTTGACTAGCTTCATGCCATGCCTTGCTTTGCCATGTTAAGTTCCTGTGGCATGTAGTTTTCATGCTCTAAAGTGTGCTTCCTAATGATAAATTTCAGACTTGTGTTAATTTCACGAAGTCTGAAACCTGTTATCATTTGCACTTTTGCCATGCTTGTTTGAACCTGTTAATGAGTGATTTATCCATAGCTTAGTGTTCATCTTTTGTTAAGCTTCTCGAGTGGATCCCTGCCATGTATTTTGTTGCCATGTTTGAGTGATGTAGCATATTTATCTTGTTGCATTTAGATGGCTACTTGCTGATTATCGCAGACTGGTGCCATATTTGTTTTGCTTGACATTTCCAAAACGTGCATCCGATTCCGGTGATCTTTATATCGATTTCAACCGAAATCACCTCAAATTTCCAATGGCACTCTTGGATTTCTAGGTTGAGGCCAGGTTCAATCATTCCTTTGCAAATCATGCATATGCATCGCATACCGCATCCCGCATATCATACCATGTTCATGTGTTGGTTGTTTACTATGTTGTGTGCTTCTTTCCGGTGTTGCTTCTTTGGGTTGGTTCCGGTAAAGTCGCATTTGTGAGGACTCGTTTGACTACGTCTGTTTATCTTCTTCATGGACTCGTTCTTCTTCCTTGTGGGATTTCAGGCAAGATGACCATACCCTTGAAATCACTTCTATCTTTGCTTGCTAATTGCTCGCTCTTTTGCTATGCCTATGCTGCGATACCTACCACTTGCTTATCATGCCTCCCATATTATTGAACCAAGCCTCTAACCCACCTTGTCCTAGCAAACCGTTGTTTGACTATGTTACCGCTTTACTCAGCCCCTCTTATAGCGTTGTTAGTTGCAGGTGAAGATGGGAGCTTGTTCCATGTTTGGAACATGAATATTTTGTTGGGATATCACAATATCTCTTATTTAATTAATGCATCTATATACTTGGTAAAGGGTGGAAAGCTCGGCCTTATGCCGAGTGTTTTGTTCCACTCTTGCCGCCCTAGTTTCCGTCATATCGGTGTTATATTCCCGGATTTTGCGTTCCTTACGCGGTTGGGTTACAATGGGAACCCCTTGACAGTTCGCCTTGAATAAAACTCTTCCAGCAAGGCCCAACATTGGTTTTATCATTCGCCACCTAGCCTCTTTTTCCCTTGGGTTAGGCCAGCCCAAGGGTCATCTTTATTTTAACCCCCCCGGGCCAGTGCTTGTCTAAGTGTTGGTCCAAACTAGAGCCCCTTGCAGCGCCACCTCGGGTAAACTCGAGGGATGGTTTTAGTTGTACGGATTGCTTATCCGGTGTTGCCCTGAGAACGAGATATGTGCAGCTCCTATCAGGATGTCGGCACATCAGGTGGTCTTGCTGGACTTGTTTTACCATTGTCGAGGATGTCTTGTAACCGGGATTCCGAGTCTGATCGGGTCTTCCCGCTAAAAGGAATATCCTTCATTGACCGTGAGAGCTTGTGATGGGCTAAGTTGGGACACCCCTGCAGGGTATTGAACTTTTGAAAGCCGTGCCCGCGGTTATGGGCAGATGGGAATTTGTTAATGTCCGGTTGTAGAAAACCTGAAGTTGACCTTAATTAAAATGCACCAACCGCGTGTGTTACCGTGATGGTCTCTTCTCGGCGGGGTCCGGGAAGTGAACATGGTGTTGGAGTTATGCTTGACGTAGGTTGTTTTAGGATCACTTCTTGATCATAGTTCATCGACCGTGCTTTTGCCTTCTCTTCTCGCTCTCTTTTGCGAATATGTTAGCCACCATATATGCTAGTCGCTTGCTGCAGCTCCACCTCATACCTTTTCCTTACCCATAAGCTTAAATAGTCTTGATCGCGAGGGTGTGAGATTGCTGAGTCCCCGTGGCTCACAGATACTTCCAAAACCAGTTTGCAGGTGCCGATGTTACCGAGTAGGTGATGCAACCAAGCTCAGGAGGAGCTCGATGAAGATCTCGTCCTTTGTGTCATTTCGTTCTAGTTGGTCAGTAGTGGAGCCCAGTCGGGTCGATCAGGGATCTGTGTAGCATTTGGGTAGTCTTCTTTTATTTGGGTTCCGTAGTCGGACCTTGATTGTATTTGGATGAATGTAATGATTTATTCATGTATTGTGTGAAGTGGCGATTGTAAGCCAACTATGTAACTCTTTCCCCCATGTATTACATGGGTTGTTGGAAGATTACCTCACTTGCGACATTGCTTTCAATGCGGTTATGCCTCTAAGTCGTGCTTCGACACGTGGGAGATATAGCCGCATCGAGGGTGTTACAAGTTGGTAATCAGAGCCTTCCCTGACCTTAGGAGCCCCCTGCTTGATCGAATCGCTGGCGTTATTGAGTCTAGTAATGTTTTGAGTCATTTAGGATTATATATATCGGAGAGTTAGGAATTCTTTTTACTCCTCAGTCCCTTCGTCGCTCTGGTGAGGCATCCTGACATAGAGTTTTGACTCTTCTCTTCTCAAATTTCACTAAATTTTTTTTAGGATCACGCGGGTATCTTGGAATTGTTTCGATGGTTTTGTGACGAGAACATTGTTCTTTGTGCCTCCTGACTTTTAAGGGTTGTGGCAGTGTCCCGGGGAGTTGAGCTCCAAGGTGTTGCCATCACAACTTTATCGTTGCAGTTCTGGAATACCCGAGATAGTTTCGCCGACATCGAAAATCTCTTTTATGCAGTTGTTGGTGAGATAACCTCGACGCCACCCAGTACTGGGGCGGGAGTTCGGGAGTATTGCCATAACTCGTATAACGGATGCTTTTCGAAGGTTGAGGTAAACGATTTCCGAAGGGTTCTTGGTTATGTGTTGAAGGATGGATACAGCTGGATGTAGGATTTGCTAGTTTTGGGTGAGATATTATGCTTCCCCTGTATCCCCAACACCTGATTGCATAACCGGAAAATTTCGGGAGTTTATAAGTTGGAATTCAAGTAGCTCTTAGGATATCTTTCCGACAAATGTATGATATGAAATTGGGGTTCGACGTCTAGTGGTCCGCCTATCCACGGTTGGTTTTACAGTGGTCTCGTTGTGTCTTAAAGAGTCCTTGGCTATGCCGATTCGGGGACGCTTCGTATGTCATGTGCACTGCCTTGTACATGATGGTGCTGTACGATCGAGCCCGTGTAGGCCTACCACGAAAACTTCGGACAAAATCTCTATCATATGTTTGTTCTGGCTTATTCTGCAAGCCAATTCTTTGTTTTGTTTTGAGTTGTGGTATTCGAGTTGCTTCGAAGTCAAATGTTGATTCCATACCTGTTCCTAAGCGGCGTTCTCATACTCCGATGTGAATACTAATCCTTCTTGATAATCGAGATTGTCATGTAAATCCTGTTCAACCGGTGTGTTTCTCTTCAAGTGGATCCGATCATTTCAACATCCGCAAGATCAAGTATCAGTTCTTCTCAACGGTATTTGTTTCATCCGTCTCCAAGTTGCCTTTGCTTTTCCCGCCCACCCACCCTTTTTCTTCAAGGACTTAGATTTCTCAATCAAGCATCATTTTATTGATGGAAGTCTCTCCATTCTTTTCCTTCAATGTTCTTATCCGGTGATTCTCATGAAGATTCTAACGAAACCTCAAGTTCATCATTATTCATTCTCTTTCTTCTCCGGTGGAACTAATTCAAGCTTTGTTGATCATATCCTTCCCTCGTTTCAAATGCCTTCTCATATCGGTGCACCTCATAATATTTCATTTCTCGATATTCAATTCTTCCGGAGTGCTCAAGATATCTCGAAGATTCATGTGTTCACTCTGCTTTCGTTCAAGCTTTTTTTCGAGGATGTTATCTCATTCAAGCCTTTTAATTCAACCGGTGCATTCTCTCTTTTAAATCGTTCAACGGTGTTTCTTTTGAGTGGGCCCTAACCCACAGGTCTTTTTCCAGGACCTTACCTGACTCTTCTAATTCTCCCGGAGTTATTCTCAAATTCTTTTCCAAGTTTGACGTAAGAATGAATTATCATAAGTCTTATGTTTTTCTCCAAGATCGTCCACATTATTTTCATCATTGGCTCAATCTCTTCTCTTTTGATTCTTTCGGAGTATCTCAACAATTCACGGTGGTGTTTCTCGTCGTCACTCTCAACATTTGAAGACCGAAGAAGAGTTTTACCTCCATATCTTATCTGTTCTCTCAGAGATTCATGGTTCTAGTTCGAGGCCATCCTCTCATAATTGTTTGATTGTGATAATTCTTTTCACCTATCCGGAGCAATTCAAGAGTCTTCTTAGTTTGATTATCCGGAGTCCATCAATTCAGGTGTATTCATTCTCAGCTTTCAGTTGTCATTCTCCAATCTTACCGGTGCATCAAGTGATCTCTAATCAGTTCGTGATCCCTTCGTTCTCATGTATCTAAATTCTCTCAAGCATCTTCGTTCATTTGCTAAATTCTTCCAAGTGTCTTCCTTATCTTTTCTTTGTTCATTTTTTTAATTCTTACGGTGGTTCGCTCAAGATTCTTCTTCCTTCATTTATCATATCAATTTATTCGTTGTTTCAATTCTTACGGTGGTTCGTTGAAGATATTCCGAAGTTTGTGCTATATCTATCTTAATCCTTTCTACGAGAATAAGTAGTATGCCAAAATCCGTTGATTGTCATCAGTTTAAATCGGTGAAGGATGATAAGCATAATGTAATTCTTATTCTTGTTTCATCCAAGTGATTTAATTCCTTATTCCGGAGGTTCATCAAAATTCTTGATTTCTTTTGTTCATCTTTCTTTTCTGGAGCTCCAAGTTATTTCAATTATATCACCATGGAGATTCATCTAAACCGTCGCAAGGCTTTGCTTGTGTTTTCAACTTCTCTTTCCATTTTGATCATCCTTTTATTACCGGAGTTCTTCATGAAGGTTCTACATGAGGGTTCATCAAGGATTTATATTCCTTCTCGAAGTGTTCATCGAGATTCTTTTCTAAGGAGCTCAAGCTTTCTTCATCTTGCATCCGGAATGCAATTCTCTCTTCCGTATCATTTGAGGTGATAATATATCATTCTTATTTCACAAGAATGGGATATTTTAAATCCATCAACCTCTTCGTTGGAGTTATCTTGGGTTATGCTTCACCTAAAGCCTTCCCTAAGGATTGTTGCTATTTATGGTGCTTATAAATGATCCAAGTTCTTCTTTTGTCCTCCCGGTGAGATAGTTCTCGTCTCCTTGTCATATCAATCCAATCAAATCTTTTCCGTGAGTGGCAGACTTTTACCTCAGAATTTTGAGTTGTCTTCCATAAGCCCACAATAAGCTTATCCTTTCGTTGTTGGTTTTCCAACAACTCCGTTCGACCCTTCTCCTAAAGATACCTTTTCAAGCTCTTTTGTGGCAGAAGTGGCATTTTCTTCTCAATTCTCCTATTTCAATTATCTATCTTCTATTCTTCCGTTCCGGAGGCATTGTGATGTTGCTCTCCTCAACCCATCTTCTCGGATTGCCAGGACCATGTTTTGTTCGTGCTTATCCTTTTAACCGGAGTGTTGTGTCCCTTTTCTCAAGCTCTTTCATTTTATCAAGTTTTTCATATCTTTTAAACCGGAGTGCGGTCCGAGATTTTTCCTACCCCTTGTTCCATTCATTCAATAGTTACGGAGGCAGTGTATTGTGATTTCATCAAGTATCTTCTCATCTCATCAAGTTGTTATTCAATTCTTTTCTTTTCAATCGGAGTGCTGCCCAAAGTTGTTTCTTCCTTGTTCCTCTTTACTAACAGAGTGTTTTCAACTGTGTTCTTCTTCGTTGCTTTCTTTCTTTCAATTTGCTCAACCTTTCAAGGTTCTTTGTTTTCACTCATTGGTCAAAGAAGCAACTTAGTTTTATCTCTTCTCTTTTCCTTCCATTTTTCCCTCCGGTGCCATTCTAGATCTCGGGACGAGATCCTCTCGTAGTGGTGGAGTGTTGTAACGCCCCGAGACCGATGTGCCAGGTGTCCTCCAGTTATTCGTTGTTGTTGCCTTGTCATTGCTTGCGTGTCATGCATTGCATATCATGTCATCATGTGCATTTCATTTGCATACATGTTCGTCTCATGCATCCGAGCATTTTCCCCGTTGTCCATTTTGCAATCCGGCGCTCCTATGTCACCCGGTGTCCCTTTCTACCTCTTTTCTTGTGCGGGTATTAAACGTTTTCAGATTGGACCGAGATTTGTCACGTGGCCTTGGTTTACCACCGGTAGACCGCCTGTCAAGTTTCGTGCCATTTGGACTTCGTTTGATACTCTAATGGTTAACCGAGGGACCGAAGAGGCCTCGTGTGTGTTGCAGCCCAACACCCTTCCAAAGTGGCCCAAAACCCACCTAAACCCCTCCATCATCTCGGTCGTTCGATCACGATCGCGTGGCCGAAAACTGCACCTCATTTGGACTCTCCTAGCTCCCTCTACCTATAAATATGTGATCCCCTCCGAAAATCCCGCAGTCCAAACCCTAGATCCAACTCCCGCACGCCGCCGGACATGTCCGTCCTGCCGCTGGACGTGTCCGCCGCCGCCGCCACATCGTTCCGGCCAATAGCAGGCTGCCATGTCACCTCCCCGCCGGCCTCTCTCTCCCCGCGGCCCGCCGAGCCCATGCTTGTGTTAATTTCACGAAGTCTGAAACCTGTTATCATTTGCACTTTTGCCATGCTTGTTTGAACCTGTTAATGAGTGATTTATCCGTAGCTCAGTGTTCATATTTTGTTAAGCTTCTTGAGTGAATCCCTGCCATGTATTTTATTCCATGTTTGAGTGCTGTAGCATATTTATCTTGTTGCATTTAGATGGCTACTTGCTGATTATCGCGGACCGGTGCCATATTTGTTTTGCTTGCCATTTCCAAACCGTGCATCCGATTCCGGTGATCTTTATATCGATTTCAACCGAAATCACCTCACCTTTCTAGTGGCACTCTTGGATTTACAATTTGAGGCCAGGTTCAATCATTCCTTTGCAAATCATGCATATGCATCACATACCGCATCCCGCATATCATACCATGTTCATGTGTTGGTTGTTTACTATGTTGTGTGCTTCTTTCCGGTGTTGCTTCTTCGGGTTGGTTTCGGTAACGTCGCGTTTGTGAGGACCCGTTCGACTACGTCCGTTTGTCTTCTTCATGGACTCGTTCTTCTTCCTTGCGGGATTTCAGGCAAGATGACCATACCCTTGAAATCACTTCTATCTTTGCTTGCTAGTTGCTCGCTCTTTTGCTATGCCTATGCTGCGATACCTACCACTTGCTTATCATGCCTCCCATATTTTTGAACCAAGCCTCTAACCCACCTTGTCCTAGCAAACCATTGTTTGACTATGTTACCGCTTTGCTCAGCCCCTCTTATAGCGTTGTTAGTTGCAGGTGAAGATTGGAGCTTGTTCCATGTTTGGAACATGGATATTTTGTTGGGATATCACAATATCTTTTATTTAATTAATGCATCTATATACTTGGTAAAGGGTGGAAGGCTCGGCCTTATGCCGGATATTTTGTTCCACTCTTGCCGCCCTAGTTTCCGTCATATCGGTGTTATGTTCCCGGATTTTGCGTTCCTTATGCGGTTGGGTTATAATGGGAACCCCTTGACAGTTCACCTTGAATAAAACTCTTCCAGCAAGGCCCAACATTGGTTTTATCATTCGCCACCTAGCCTATTTTTCCCTTGGGTTAGGCCAGCCCAAGGGTCATCTTTATTTTAAACCCCCGGGCCAGTGCTTGTCTAAGTGTTGGTCCAAACTAGAGCCCCTTGCAGCGCCACCTCGGGGAAACTCGGGGGCTGGTTTTAGTTGTACAGATTGCTTATCCGGTGTTGCCCTGAGAACTAGATATGTGCAGCTCCTATCGGGATGTCGGCGCATCAGGCGGTCTTGCTGGACTTGTTTTACCACTGTCGAGGATGTCTTGTAACCAGGACTCCGAGTCTGATCGGGTCCTCCCGCTAGAAGGAATATCCTTCATTGACCGTGAGAGCTTGTGATGGGCTAAGCTGGGACACCCCTGCAGGGTATTGAACTTTCGGAAGTCGTGCCCGCGGTTATGGGTAGATGGGAATTTGTTAATGTCCGGTTGTAGAAAACCTGAAGTTGACCTTAATTAAAATGCACCAACCACGTGTGTTACCGTGATGGTCTCTTCTCGCGGGGTCCGGGAAGTGAACACGGTGTTGGAGTTATGCTTGCGTAGGTTTTTTTAGGATCACTTCTTGATCATAGTTCATCGAACGTGCTTTTGCCTTCTCTTCTCGCTCTCTTTTGTGAATATGTTAGCCACCATATATGCTAGTCGCTTGCTGCAGCTCCACCTCATACCTTTACCTTACCCATAAGCTTAAATAGTCTTGATCGCGAGGGTGTGAGATTGTTGAGTCCCCGTGGCTCATAGATACTTCCAAAACCAGTTTGCAGGTGCCGATGTTACCGAGCAGGCAACGCAACCAAGCTCAGGAGGAGCTCGATGAAGATCTCGTCCTTTGTGTCGTTTCGTTCTAGTTGATCAGTAGTGGAGCCCAGTCGGGTTGATCGGGGATCTGTGTAGCATTTGGGGTAGTCTTCTTTTATTTGGGTTCCGTAGTCGGACCTTGATTGTATTTGGATGAATGTAATGCTTTATTCATGTATTGTGTAAAGTGGCGATTGTAAGCCAACTATGTAACTCTTTCCCCTATGTATTACATGGGTTGTGTGAAGATTACCTCACTTGCGACATTGCTTTCAATGCGGTTATGCCTCTAAGTCGTGCTTCGACACGTGGGAGATATAGCCGCATCGAGGGTGTTACATGATGTGATCCCGTTATCAACGACATCCAATGTCCATGGTCAGGAAACCGTAACCATCTATTGATCAATGAGCTAGTCAACTAGAGGCTTACTAGGGACATGGTGTTGTCTATGTATCCACACATGTATTATGGTTTCCGGTTAATACAATTATAGCATGAACAATAGACAATTATCATGAACAAGGAAATACAACAATAACCATTTTATTATTGCCTCTAGGGCATATTTCCAACAGTCTCCCACTTGCACTAGAGTCAATAATCTAGTTCACATCACTATGTGATTGTAATGAATCCAACACCCAAGGGGTTTGTTCATATCTCGCTTGTGAGAGAGGTTTATTAGTCAATGGGTCTGAACCTTTCAGATCCATGTGTGCTTTACAAATCTCTATGCCATCTTGTAGATGCAGCTACCACGCGCTACTTGGAGCTATTCCAAATAACTGCTCTACTATATGAATCCGATTTACTCCTCAGAGTCATCCGGATTAGTGTCAAAGTTTGCATCGATGTAACCCTTTACGACAAACTCTTTTACCACCTCCATAATCGAGAAAATTCCTTAGTCCACTAGTTACCAAGGATAAGTTCGACTGATGTCATGTGGTCCATTCCTGGATCACTCTTGTACCCCTTGGCTGACTCATGGCAAGGCACACTTCACATGCGGTACACATCATAGCATACTGTAGAGCCTACGTCTAAAGCATAGGGGACGACCTTCGTCCTTTCTCTCTCTTCTGCCGTGGTCAGGTCTAAAGTCTTACACAATGCTTATACCTTGTAACACAGCCAAGAACTTTGCTGATCTATTTTGAACTCCTTCAAAATCTTGTCACGGTATGTATTCATTTGAAAGTACTATTAAGCGTTTTGATCTATCCTTATAGATCTTGATGCTCAATGTTCAAGTAGCTTAATCCAGGTTTTCCATTGAAAAACACTTTTCAAATAACCCTGTATGCTTTCCAGAAATTCTACATCATTTCTGATCAACAATATGTTAACAACATATACTCATCAAAAATTCTATAGTGCTCCCACTCACTTCTTTGGAAATTCAAGTTTCTCATAAACTTTGTATAAACCGAAAATCTTTGATCATCTCATCAAAGCGTACATTCCAACTCCGAGATGCTTACTCCAGTCCTTAGAAGGATTGCTAGAGCTTTGCATACTTGTCAGCATCTTTCAGGATTGACAAAACCTTCTGGTTGTATCACATACAACCTTTCCTCAAGAAAAACATCGAGGAAGCAATGTTTTGACATCCTATCTGCAAGATTTCATAAATAATGCAGTAATTGCTAACATAATTCCAACAGACTCTTAGCATCGCTACGAGTGAGAAAGTCTCATCGTAGTCAACTCCTTGAACTTGTCAGAAAACATCTTAACGACAAGTCGAGCTTTCTTAATGGTGACATTTACCATCATTGTCCGTCTTCCTTTTAAAATCCATCTGCACCCAATAGCCTTACGACCATCAAGTAGTTCTTAAAAAGTCTATACTTTGTTTTTATACATGGATCCTCTCTCGGATTTTATGGCCTCGAGCTATTCGTCAGAATACGGGCCCACCATCGCTTCTCCATAGCTTGTAGGTTCATTGTTGTCTAGCAACATGACTTCCAAGACAGGATTACGTACCACTCTGAAGCAGTATGCATCCTTGTCGACCTATGAGGTTTGGTAGTGACTTGATCCGAAGTTTCATGATCACTATCATAAGCTTCCACTTCAATTGGTGTAGGTGCCACAGGAACAACTTCCTGAGCCCTGCTACATACTAGTTGAAGTGATGGTTCAATAACCTCATCAAGTCTCCATCGTCCTCCCACTCAGTTCTTTCGAGAGAAACTTTTCCTCAAGAAAGGACCTATTTCTAGAAACAACCACTTTTGCTTACGGATCTGAAATAGGAGGTATGCCCAACTATTTTGGGTATTCTATGAAGATGCATTTATCCGCTTTGGGTTCGAGCTTATCAGCCTGAAACTTTTTCACATAAGC
This sequence comes from Triticum aestivum, assembly GCF_018294505.1. Taxonomy (NCBI): domain Eukaryota; kingdom Viridiplantae; phylum Streptophyta; class Magnoliopsida; order Poales; family Poaceae; genus Triticum; species Triticum aestivum. The sequence goes on from NC_057800.1 coordinate 78,598,460, forward strand.
GCCACAACCCCAAACTTTCAAGAAACGACATCTTAGGTTTTGCTAAACCATAGTCCATACGGTGTCGTCTCAACGGAATTGCGTGGTGCCCTATTTAAAGTGAATGCGGTTGTCTCCAATGCCTAACCCATAAACGATAGTGGTAATTCGATAAGAGACATCATGGTATGCACCATATCCAATAGGGTGCAGTTATGATGTTCGGACACACCATTACACTATGGTGTTCCAGGCGGTATTAGTTGTGAAACAATTTCCACAATGTCTTAATTGTGTACCAAACTCGCAACTCAGATATTCATCTCTATGATCATATCATAGACATTTTATCCTCTTGTCACGACGATCTTCAACTTCACTCTGAAATTACTTAAACCTTTCAATAATTCAGACTTGTGTTTCATCAAGTAAATATACTCAACATCTACTCAATCATCTGTGAAGTAAGAACATAACGATATCCACTGCGTGCCTCAGCACTCATTGGACTACACACATCAAAATGTATTACTTCCAACAAGTTGCTTTCTTGTTCCATCTTACTGAAAACGAGGCCTTTCAGTCATCTTGCCCATGTGATATGATTTGGATGTCTCAAGTGATTCAAAATCAAGTGAGTCCAAACGATCCATCTGCATGGAGTTTCTTCATGCATATCTACCAATAGACATGGTTCGCATGTCTCAATCTTTTCAAAAACGAGTGAGTCCAAAGATCCATCAACATGGAGCTTCTTCATGCGTTTTATACCAGCATGACTCAAATGGCAGTGCCACAAGTACGTGGTACTATCATTACTATCTTATATCTTTTGGCATGAACATGTGTATCACTACGATCGAGATTCAATAAACCATTCATTTTAGGTGCAAGACCATTGAAGGTATTATTCAAATAAACAGAGTAACCATTATTCTCCTTAAATGAATAACCGTGTGGCGATAAACATAATCCAATCATGTCTATGCTCAACGCAAACACCAAATAACAATTATTTCGGTTTAACACCAATCCCGATGGTAGAGGGAGCGTGCGATGTTTGATAACATCAACCTTGGAAACACTTCCAACACATATCGTCATCTCACCTTTAGCTAGTCTCCGCAGCCTTTTATTTCGAGTTACTAACGCTTAGTAACCGAACCGGTATTTACTAGGAGTACTAGTAAAGTACACAATAATATGCCGTATATCCAAAATACTTCTGTCGACCTTGCCAGCCTTCTCATCTACCAAGTATCTAGGGTAGTTCTGCTTCAGTGACCGTTCCCCTCATTACAGAAGCACTTAGTCTCGGGTTTGGGTTCAACCTTGGGTTTCTTCACTAGAGCAGCAACTGATTTGCCGTTTCATGAAGTATCCCTTCTTTCCCTTGCCCTTCTTGAAACTAGTGGTTTTACTAACCATCAAAAATTGATGCTCCTACCTGATTTCTACTTTCACGGTGTCAAACATCATGAATTGCTCAAGGATCATCATGTCTATCCCTGATATGTTATAGTTCATCACTAAGCTCTAATAGCTTGGTGGCAGTGACTATGGAGAACCATCACTATCTCATCTGGAAGATGAACTTCCACTCGATTCAAGCGATTGTAGTACTCAGACAATCTGAGCACATGCTCAACGATTGAGCTTTTCTCCCTTAGTTTGCAGGCTTAAGAAACTTGTCAGAGGTCTCATACCTCTTGACGTGGGCACTAGTCTGAAATCCCAATTTCAGTCTTTGGAACATCTCATATGTTCTGTGACGTTTCAAAACCGTCTTTTGTGCCACAATTCAAAACCGTTAGCTTTACGCACTGAACTATCACGTAGTCATCAAAACGTGTATGTCAGATGTTTCACAACATCTACAGACGACGCTCGAGGTTCAGCACACCGAGCGGTGCATTAAGGACATAAGCCTTCTGCGTGGCAATGAGGATAATCATCAGTTTACGGACCCAGTCCGCACAATTTCTACTATCAACTTTCAACTAAATTTTCTCTAGGAACATATCTTAAACAGTAGAACTAAAGCGTAAGCTATGACATAATTTGCAAAGACCTTTTGGCTATGTTCATGATAATTAAGTTCACTTGATTATTTAATGAACTCCCACTTAGATAGACATCCCTCTAGTCATCTAAGTGATACATGATCCGAGTCAACTAGGCCGTGTCCGATCATCATGTGAGACGGACTAGTCATCATCGGTGAACATCTTCATGTTGATCGTATCTACTATACGACTCATGTTCGACCTTTCGGTCTCTTGTGTTCCAAGGTCATGTCTGTTCATGCTAGGCTCGTCAAGTCAACCTAAGTGTTTCGCATGTGTATATCTGGCTTACACCCATTGTATGCGAACGTTAGAATCTATCACACCCGATCATCACATGGTGCTTCAAAACAACGAACCTTCGCAACAGTGCACAGTTAGGGGGAACACTTTTCTTGAAATTTCAGCGAGGGATCATCTTATTTATGCTACCGTCGTTCTAAGCAAATAAGATGTAAACATGACAAACATCACATGCAAATCATAAAGTGACATGATATGGCCAATATCATCTTGCGCCTTTTGATCTCCATCTTCGAGGCGCGACATGATCACCTTCGTCACCGGCATGACACCATGATCTCCATCATCATGATCTCCATCATCGTGTCTTCATGAAGTTGCCTCGCCAACTATTACTTCTACTACTATGGCTAACGGTTAGCAATAAAGTAAAGTAATTACATGGCATTTTCATTGACACGCATGTCATAAATAAGTAAATAACTTAAGACAACTCCTATGGCTCCTGCCGGTTGTCATACTCATCGACATGCAAGTCGTGATTCCTATTACAAGAAGATGATCAATCTCATACATCACATATATCATTCATCACATCCTTTTGGCCATATCACATCACATAGCATACCCTGCAAAAACATGTTAGACGTCCTCTAATTGTTGTTGCATGTTTTACGTGGCTGCTATGGGTTTCTAGCAAGAACGTTTCTTACCTACGCAAAAGCCACAAAGGTGACATGCCAATTTTCTATTTACCCTTCATAAGGACCCTCTTCATTGACTCCGATCCGACTAAATGGGAGAGACAGACACCCGCTAGCCACCTTATGCATCAGGTGCATGTCAGTCGGTGGAACCTGTCTCATGTAAGTGTACGTGTAAGGTCGGTCCGGGCCGCTTCATCCGACAATGCCGCCGAATCAAGATAAGACTAGTAATGGCAGGCAAATTGAACAAATCATCGCCCACAACTACTTTGTGTTCTACTCGTGCATAGAATCTACGCATAGACCTAGCTCATGATGCCACTGTTGGGGATCGTAGCAATAATTCAAAAAAATTCCTACGTGTCACCAAGATCAATCTAGGAGATACTAGCAACGAGAGAGAGGGAGTGCATCTTCATACCCTTGAAGATCGCTAAGTGGAAGCGTTGCAAGAACACGGTTGCTGGAGTCGTACACGCATTGATTCAGATCGCGGTCGATTCCGATCTAAGCGCCGAACAACGACGCCTCCGCGTTCAACACACGTACAGCCCGGTGACGTTTCCCGCGCCTTGATCCAGCAAGGAGAGAGGGAGAGGTTGGGGAAGACTCCGTCCAGCAGCAGCACGACGGCGTGGTGGTGGTGGAGGAGTGCGGTACTCCTGAAGGGCTTCGCCAAGCACTATGAGAGACGAGGAGGGAGAGAGGTAGGGCTGCACCTTGGGAGAGAGAGACTCGCATGTTAGGCAGCCCCAAAACCTCCACTATATATAGGGGCAAGGGGGAGGGGGAGGCGCCCTAGGGTTTCCCCTAGGGGGGCGGCGGCCAGGGCAGATGGGATCTCCCCCTTGGGTGACTTGGCCCCCAAGCCAGGAGGTGGGAACCCTAGATGGGGCGCCCCAAACCCCCTGGTCACGTGGGATTAGGTGAGGGGGGTGCACAGCCCCTTAGTGGGCTGGTTTGCCCCCTTCCCTTGGCCCATGAAGCCCCCCAACACTTGCCGGGGCTCCCGAAATACCTTTCGGTCATGCTGGTCATCACCCGGTACCTCCGAAACACTTCAGGACTCCAAAACCCTTCGTCCAATATATCAATCTTCTCCTCCCGACCATTCCGGAACTCCTCGTGACGTCCGGGATCTCATCCGGGACTCCGAAAAACATTCAGTAACCGCGTACATACCTTCCCTATAACCCTAGCGCCATCGAACCTTAAGTGTGTAGACCCTACGGGCTCGGGAATCATGCAGACATGACCGAGACATCTCTCTGGTCAATAACCAACAGCGGGATCTGGATACCCATGTTGGCTCCCACATGTTCCATGATGATCTCATCGGATGAACCACGATGTCAAGGATTCAGTCAACCCCGTATACAATTCCCTTTGTCTACCGGTATAGTACTTGCCCGAGATTCAATCGTCGGTATCCCGATACCTTGTTCAATCTCGTTACTGGCAAGTCTCTTTACTCGTTCCGTAACACATCATCCCGTGATCAACTCCTTGGTCACATTGTGCACATTATGATGATGTCCTACCGAGTGGGCCCAGAGATACCTCTCCGTTTACACAGGGTGACAAATCCCAGTCTCGATTCATGCCAACCCAACAGACACTTTCGGAGATACCCGTAGTGCACCTTTATAGCCACCCAGTTACGTTGTGGCGTTTGGTACACCCAAAGCATTCCTACGGTATCCGGGAGTTGCACAATCTCATGGTATAAGGAAATGATACTTGACATTAGAAAAGCTTTAGCATACGAACTAGACGATCTTGTGCTAGGCTTAGGATTGGGTCTTGTCCATCACATCATTCTCCTAATGATGTGATCCCGTTATCAACGACATCCAATGTCCATGGTCAGGAAACCATAACCATCTATTGATCAATGAGCTAGTCAACTAGAGGCTTACTAGGGACATGGTGTTGTCTATGTATCCACACATGTATTGTGGTTTCCGGTTAATACAATTATAGCATGAACAATAGACAATTATCATGAACAAGGAAATACAACAATAACCATTTTGTTATTGCCTCTAGGGCATATTTCCAATAGCCTGGCCCAAAAGGCCCAGCCTGCTCCCCCGTCATCCCCTTCCTCTCTCCTTCACCTGGCGCACCCGACTGCGCCGTGATGTCCCCGCCGGACCTGCTCGCCGCTCCGCACCACTACAACGCCGGGGGGATAAGGCCGCCACCACGACCCGTTGGGCGAGCCCCCCTCGATATTCCCCCCTTGCTCTACATCGCCATCCTCGAGCTCGCCATCCGCTTCCGTCGCCATGGCCTCGCCAACCACGTAGCCACCAAGATCCTTCCGCCTCTCTGACCTTTCCACGTGCTCTGCCTCCGTCATCCATGCCTCTCCAACAAGCTTCGTGACGGGACGAGCCCCATAGCGACGTCCTCGACCTCTTCTTTGAGCTTCGGCCACCGAGATCCCAGTGCTGCTCCATTCACCCCAGGCCCTCCCCGAGCATGCTTAGCACACCTACATGGCCTATTTGGGCATCTCTCTCCTTTCCCCCACTCAACGTGCTCAATTGGTTGAAATGCTCCGCCGCACGCGCTCATCTCTGGTGTGGCTCTGGTGACCCGTTGGTCACGCGTGTGTGCCCGTTGGCTTCACCGCATCATGTACAATCCCCTAGATACTTCTGCTGCCCATTTGCACGCCGCATCATTGTTTCCTCCCGCACCCGTATGCCGGCATCCGCCCAGCTCGTCGCCGACGTCGCTGTAGCCTTGCTCCGGCCCTGCCACCACCACGTTGGATGCGTCGCCATCTACCCGTTCAAACATGACCGACCTCGCGCAAAATGAACGCCCCTAGCCAAATCCCGATCGCCATGTCATGCATCATGATGCATTTGATTGCTTTATATTTATTGTTTCTTCCCCCCTTCTCTCCGGTAGACCCCGAGACCGACGCTGCTCCCAAGATCGACTACACCCCTGATGACCAGTCCCTTTTAGCAGAGCTTCCAGGCAAGCAAAACCCCCTTGATCATTCATATATCGCCCTTTCTCTCTCTCATGCTTGCATTATAGTTTGCTAATGTTGTTCGATAGCTCCTATTATGATGCATAGTCAGCTTTTGTAACCTGCTATTGTTACCTTACATGTTATCCTATATGCTTAGTATAGGATGGTTAGTGATCCATTAGTGATGCTCATCCTTGTCCTTGTTGCCCTACTTTGTTATCGGTGACTCGATCAACGTGATCGATGTGCAGAGACTAACACTTCACCGCATACCCCCTTAGTTGTACGACTCTGCAGAGCTACTATCGAGTGCCGAGGGTGATACCTCCCCCCTCACTCCTGATGTTACCTCTGTAGCGTAGCTAGTCGGTTGTGGGTTAACGATGGTGATTCCTCTTTCACCACCTACGATGATGCCTCTGTCGTGTAGCTTCTTAAGCGTGAACCTATCGAGGGTTATTCCTCCAAGTTCACCTTGACGGTTACTGAACGGATCGAGAAGATGTTGGGGAACGTAGTAATTTCAAAAAATTTCCTATGCACACATAGGATCATGGTGATGCATAGCAACGAGAGGGGAGAGTGTGTCCACGTACCCTCGTAGACCGAATGCGGAAGCGTTAGCACAACGCGGTTGATGTAGTCGTACGTCTTCACGATCCGACCGATCCAAGTACCGACGCACGACACCTCCGAGTTCTGCACACGTTCAACTCGATGACGTCCCGCGAGCTCCGATCCAGCAAAGCTTCACAGGGGAGTTTCGTCAGCACCACAGCATGGTGACGGTGATGATGATGCTACCGACGCAGGGCTTTGCCTAAGCACCGCTATGATATAACCGAGGTGGAATATGGTGGAGGGGGGCACCGCACACGGCTGGAATAGATCAAATGATCAACTTGTGTGTATAGAGGCGCCCCTGCCCCCGTATATAAAGGAGTGGAGGAGGGGAGGGCCGACCCTCTCTAGGGCACGCCATGGGGAGTCCTACTCCCACTGGGAGTAGGATTCCCCCCTTTCCAACTTGGAGTAGGAGAGGGAAGGAAGAGGAAAGAGGGAGGAAGGAAA